>NW_009622982.1:0-14149 GCF_000690535.1 Cariama cristata
GGGGGACCGGGGGGCTGCCCCGCCCCGCCGGCTGCCCGCGAAACGCGGCCCTTCAGATCCCTACCCAGGAAACTTTCTCCTCGCCTTTCAGTCCTTTCTGCCTTCCTTACTGATTCTTCCGAACCTGTCACTCTCCCAGCCTGACCAAATGCTGTATTAAATCCTGTTTCTAATACCAGCAAGCCTGACTTTAAAAGTATTTTTTTACAAATACCGTGATCTGGTACCTTTTTTCTGTGCTGGTGATTCTGAAAAGGCAGCTGTCCTCTGAAAGATTAGTCACACAATAGTGTGAACTATCATTATCTTGTGAAAGCTCTGTTTTGGTGGATATTTCGACATTTAGTGGCTTACTGACATTGCAGAAAACATGACCAGTCTGTCTCAGAAATGTTTTCATCATGCAGAGCTCATTACATCTTCCTCAGGATGTCTTCACAGAAATGATGCTAAGTTCCATCTCTGTATCTTGGGAATATATTTTTTTCTCCTTCTCAGTAGATGTTAAATGGGCATAGACTGCAGCTGAATGCTACATCTGGCAGAAAAGAGGAGATTGCCTTAGAAGGAATAAAAGATAGAATAATTGTCTCTCCTGTGTTAAAACCAAACCTTAACTTTTAATTTTTCTTCATAGATGGCTTTATTAGCATATTTGTCGGTGCTTTGCATGAAGGCTATTTTCCATGTGCTTTCCATTAGTTACCTTTTTGCCAGGTTGCCAGGGATGCTAACTTTTGTATGCTCTCACTTTGTGAAAGTGCCGTTTGATTTTCTTCTCTACTCCTTTTTTGCACCGTCGTTTTGTGTTTGTGGTGTTTTTGTTTTTTTGTTTTTTTGTTTTTTTTCTTTTTTTCTTTTTTTTTTCAGTTGCCAGGGCAGAGCAGCAGCGAGGTGACGCCTGGCGGTGGGAGCGCAGGGGGGGAGGCTGCCTGCGGCAAGGTGTGCCGGGCTGCTCTTGCACACTGGCTAAATGAGAATTGGTAGTCCAAAGGGCTAAAAGCATTGTTTCATTCCAAGGGAACTCCATGGTAAAGCTCTCCTCAGAAGTCCTGGTGTAAGTTAGTGTTATGGGGATTACATTTATAGACCAAAAGGTGGTGGAAGATGCTGAGAGATTTCAGCATCTGGATATCCTGTCTTAAGGGTAAATATCTGTAAGATATCCTTAGCCTTTTCATAAACCACAGAAGAGCTGAGCTCCTGCATAAGTATTCTTGGAAGAAGAGACGAAAAGCCAGCCAAAGTGAACCTTGCTATTAAATAAGTACCTAGTAAGCAGCTCTGCACAGATGCTCCTAGGTATCTCTGGACAAGCAATCCCCTCTCTAGTCTCTGCATCCTGAGTACTATTAGGTGCCTGTCTGTGAATAAAAATAGAAAGCTCATTTTATGTGGTTGCTGACAAAAGTGGAAGTGGATTCAAATGCTAGGGAAAAATTTTCTTTCATGGCTACCCTAAGGTGTGACTTCCAGGTCATTCAAAGTACCACTTTTATTAGAGTGGTTACTGGAAAGCAAACTGCATGGCAGTCCTCCTGCAGACTATTACATCTAGATGATACTGGTGCATGCTGACAGCTTTGAATGGATATTTATGCAAAGTGCTATGCAAGAAGTGTGAGACTTAAGCTGGGGAACACCACAGAAATCAGGAGTTGAATCAAAACGAGATAATTTCTCTTGGCACATGCAGAATGGGGATGATCTCACTGACAAAAAATTAAAGCTGTGCAGATTTGGCTAGCTCCAAACATTTAGAAGAGTGTCAGCATTCTTTAACTATTGCAGGAGTTGGGTGAGAAAGAGTAATACTTCTGTGGATGCTGAAGTGTGACAGAGTATTTTCCAGAGATGAAAAACACGCTGGTGACTCTGTCTTAGCCCATCTGTGGTTTAGTCCTTCTTCATTCTGGACAGAGTCTGTGTGTGCTGTTGACAAAGGACGTGAGGGAATGGTAGATTTTATTTTCTGGAGGAAAAAAAATATTGTATCATTGACAAGATTGCCTGACAGTGATTTAATCTTGAGAACATTTTCACCACAGTTTAAACGGGGAGAAGTCTGTGGTCAGGGCAATTTGTCTGCTTCTGCAATTGCTCTTTAGACTAGGAAATCTGAGAGCAACTTGCCAAATTGTGGGAAAAATCATGCAGGATTCCAGTAACACACAGGCCTACATATAATCATGCTAACACTTCATCTTGCTCTGAACTTGTTGAGTAAGCCAAGTGTAACTATTACTGTCAGCAAGATGACTCTAGCGTGCCCTTAGGTGACTCAGAAATGATCCTGCATAGGGGGAAGTGGTATGGAAGGGTGGAAACCATTCCCTGTAATTTAAACAAGTGTAAATGGGCTTGGTTCGGCTGGGTTGAAGCACTGAAACAGTGGCGGGGTTTCCAGGATGGCACTGGAGGGAGTTCAGCAGAGGGTTACTAAGGTGGTGAAGGGTTTACAGCACATGCTCCCTGACAAGAGACATGGAGGAACTGGGCTTGTTTAGTTCTATGAAGAGCACACTAAGGGGTGGTGTAGTAGCAACCCTCAAACACTTGAAGGGGAGGTACAAAGGTGAGGAAGCCCAACTCTTGTTGGTAGTGCCAGGGAGTCTAAGAACAGTCAGGGATCACAAACTGCAGATCAAAGATTCATATTGGATATTAGGAAAAAATTCTTCACTGTGAGGATAGTGAAAATCCAGAGGGATTGTGGAATCATGGAAATTTTCAAAATTTTGCTATACAGAGTGATGTCTGACTTCACAGAATCGCTGAATTGTTCAGGTTGGAGGGGAACTGTGGCAATCATCTGGTCTACCCCCTCCACTCCACTGGCCCAAAGCAGTGTTAACAGAACGGGTTGCTTGGGACATTGTCCTATTGGGTTTTGAATTATCTCCAAGGACTGAGACTCCACAAACTCTCTGGACAACTTATTCCAGTATTTGTCCACTGTCACAGCAAACATTTTTTTTTCTTTTTTCTTATGTTTATATGGAATTTCCTGTAATTCAGTTTGTGCCCATTGCTTCTTGTCCTTTCGTTGGGCTCCACTGAGAAGAGTCTGGCTCCATCTTCTTTACTCCCCTCCTCCCTCAGGTATTTAGATGTATTGTTAAGAGCTTCCCCAAGCCTTCTCATCTCCAGGCTGAATAGTCTCAGCTGTCTCAGCATCTCCTTGTAGGAGGAATGTTCTGATCCCTTAATCATCTTTGTGGTGACCTGCAATGAAGTAAGTTCAGCACATCTGTGTCTTGCTTGCACTGGGCAGCCCAGAACTGAACACAGCACTGCAGATAGGTCTCGAAGGGGCTGAGAAAAGGGGAAGAATCACCTATCTTGACCAGCTGGCAATGTTCTTTCTAATGCAACCTAGGACTTGATCTGGTATTGGCAGGGGTCTTGCTTTGGGTGGGACAGTGGACACAAAATTTAACTGCATTAATGTTTTTGGCCATGAAGATGTGTGAGATGCCATCAAGAAGACTCTTGCTCAAAATTCCAGAACTCAGCAATCTGTGAAAAGGTATATTAAAAAATACACACTGCAAAGAACGATGTATGACGTTGGAAAATTATGAAAGAATTTGAAAATTCATTTTGAAATGCAATCTAACCTGATTTCAAAAATTGCAGCATAAGAAACTGCAGTGTTGTTGCCTAAATAGGATGGAGTGAGTTGGGAATGGAAGGGACAAGTGCCCTCTGTTCATATTGTGAATGGGAGTGGCAGATGCACCTGACAGGGAATGCTTGTTTCTTGTGGGCTAAGGCCATCTGAGAACAGGAACATCAGACAACATACTTGGTTTACTGTCATTTAATAATCTCCTTTATCCAAGGGAATATGACAGAAAGAGATCAGATAAGCAGACAACTGCTGTATCCCCTGCTGAATGAATGTGAAGTAAAGGACCAGCTGTTCTTGATGAGTAACATTGTTAAAGTGAAACGAATTTCTTACTTGACCTGGTTTTATCACACAAATTCTAATTCAAAGAAGTGGCTCTCAAACTGCTTGAAAAACTTGAATTCCTCTGGAGGATTTAAGTAATCAGTGCCAAGTTATGGGAAGCTAAGGACAAGAAATACAGTGAAAAAACCCAGAGACTCAAGATTGTTTGAGAGCTGTTCAGTCCGGTCCAACACATGTAAGAAACAAAATTACGTACTACTTCTCTTGAATTATGAGAAATTAATAGAGCCGCATGACACCCAAATAATTTTTTAACGGTGATACTTTTAGACACTGTTGAAAGTACAAGTAGAGACCACATGACTGCTTCAGTTAAAGTTCAATTAAATGAGTTGAAAAACAACGCAAAGTAGAGGACAATAGCAGTATTTTATTTTCTCATTCCTTGTAAAAGAAATTACATTCTGGAGTTCAAGTATATAATTTATAGACAAATACAGAAAGCACTTCCACTCCTAGTTTATTGAACTAACACCTTTCACAGAATTCCTTTCTGATAATGCATGTCATTTCTTGGAAGCAACATAGAAGAATTTGACATTTAAGAGCAAAATTTGATTGAATCAGGCATAGTGATATTCTTTGTGTATAGTCACATACTTTTAAAGTAATGCTTGCCTTTCTTATTGTGTTTGTCACTTTTACTCATATAACATCTAAAATGATGCCATTATCCCTTGAAGCAGTTACGATACTTCTCTGATTGTGATGTTTTGATGATTTCCTGATTTCACTGCACACATGTCACAGGAGTATAGAGCTGACTGCCTTAAAATACTTATAATAATGAAACCAGTAATAATAAAAATAACAGTAGTTTATATAGAGATTAACAAAAAAACTGCAGCACTTCAAAACTGTAAAATGTAAAAGATACAGGGGAAGGGATAAACTCACAGGGGAAGGGTTACTGAGCAATGACAGAATATTGGGCATGCAGGTAGGCATTTGACCCATTCCAGTTTGAGAGTTCTTTTACATTTCTGCCTCTGCTTTTTTTTTTTTTTTTCTACAGGAAACCATTTTGCTTAAGTCTGATTGTGTAATAGTGAATAGCGGTGGTATATTTTCTGCGGTTCTGCATATGGGTATTCATTACCTCTAATTGTTAAAAAAGATAATTTTTTACAATATTTCTACAAGAGTCATTTGAAATTAAGATGCATTGGAACATACCTTGTGAAAAACATTTAGTATGGTTTATTGTCCGTAGCTATGGCTCTTTGATAGATTTTGTGGTTTAGGAATGGCATTCTAATGTCATTATATTTTCCACTGAGGACTTATGAAGGCTTGTGGTGAGACCACAAGATTGTCAAAACATTGCAGGATCCCTCCCACAACCATGTCCTTTCCCAGGCCTTCTACCTCAGGAATTTCTCAGAAAACCTTTCTGCTTCTGATACCATATTTTAGAATCCTTACCACTTGTAAAGAATTTTTTTGGACACTATACCTTGCATTTGTGTCATCAGCTTTTTGCCTATTACCATAGCGCTTACATAGTGTCTGTAGTGTTAGATGCTATGCAAACACAAACCACAAATACTGACAGTTTCTCTGCAGGCTTCAATGTAGGTTTCACATTCGAAACAATAGGAGAGGGGTTGATGCGAGCACATAGGGAAGAAGCAGAGCTGAACACAGTTTTAGGAACGGAATGAACCAAGGCTGGTTAGGATGTCAGGCTCTGGCGATAACTCTCCAGTGTGATGATAGCAGTTCCAACAGCTGGATGCCATTGTAATAACAACAGCTTCCTAATTTTAAAGAGAGATTGGAAAGCAAGCAAGGAATTAGCTTTGTCAGAACTTATTAGTCATTTCTTGGCTGTTGAGATGTCTTTGAGAAGTGAGAAGATGTGAGAAATTCTTAAAATGCTATGTTAATGGTACTGAGGTCCTTAAAAAAACCCTAAGTTGATCAGACAGTTGTTATAAATTTGACACAATCTAAATAAGTGTGGAACAGAACCTGCCAATACATTTGGAATTACTTCAATAATTTAATAATTATTAAAAATTTACATAATACCATACTTAATTTAAATAAAGCAATAAATGCTTCAAAGTTGTCTGCCATCAGATTTTGGGCAAATTTTTTTATGTGGAACTACTACATTAATACATTTGTTATGGTTAACTAGTAAGAGAATTGTTGCTCACATGCAAAGACTGACAACACAAGTACACCTATGTCTTCAATATGGAAATAATTATGCTAATTAGAGCTTGTTAAGTTGGATATTTTGCCAGATTTGGAGTTATTTTTCAACAATTTAATTGCTAATATTGATATTTTATACCAATTATAAGTTCTTAGACAAAAAGTATTTTTAAATCCGGACAGTTTTATTACTTACAAAGAAAAAGATCTTTTGTCCAAAACTACATTCTGGAATTCTAGCTTAAGATTCTGATTGTTCAAAAATACCATCCATGGTCAAAATTAAAATGTTCCTGTTATCCAGAAGTGCTAGTTATACCATGTGACTAACTACACACTACAAACAGCAGCAGAAAGCTGAAGTTAGTTGTCAGAAATAGTCCAAGAGCTGAGATCTTTGTTCAGATGTTTTGCTGCCGCCTGGGACACTGGTCTACTCTAGAAGCAGAGCAGAGACTCAAGGAAGAACTGGAACAGGAAATGAGGCAGGACTAGAAGAGAGACAGGGAGCTCAGGCAGAGCAAGAACAGAAGCCTCTAGCATGCTGCAGGCTCTAGAGAAAAACGGTAAGCTTCCATCTGACAGCCATCCAGTCAGAAATGAGATTTGCAGGAGACACAGAGACTCGGGTGAGTTACAGGTTGATACAGCATATGGTTATGCTACCATTCGGAGTCACTTCGGCAGGCTGGAGAAATGGGCCAACAGGAACCTCATGAAGTTCAACAAGGTCCTGGACCTGAGAAGAAATAAACACATAAACCAATACAGGCTGGTACCCAACCAGCTGGAGAGAAGCTTGGCAGAAAAGGCCTTGGAGGTCCTGGTGGGCACCAAATGAACATGAGCACCCTTGCAATAAAGAAGGCCAACAGCCTCCAGGGCTGCAGTGAGCAGAGCATTGCCAGCGGGTTGAGTGAGATTACCGTTCTCCTCTACTTGGCACTCCACATCTAGAGTGCTGTGTACAGTTCTTGGCTCACCAGTGTGAGCGAGACATGGACATACTTTAATAAGTCCAGCAAAGGGTGACAAAGATTAAAGGATTGGAGCATCTGACATAAGAGAAGATGGACCACTTAGCTTGGAGAAGTGAAGGCATGGGGACGTCTTATCTATATGTTTAAATACCTGATGAGAGGGAGTAAGAAGAGCCAGACTTTTCTCAGTGACAGGACAAGGGGCAATGGGCACAATTTTAAACACAGGAAATTCCATTAAAACATAAGAAAAATAACCCTGATTGGCTGTGCTTGAGAAAGTGCATTGATTGTGAAAAGACTGAAATCAAACTCCACAGTGACATGTGACCCTGATGACTATGGATGGTTTCAGGAACTGGACTTGAGGGTGTGCTAGCTTGAATATGGAGGCTGAATGATGGGCACAAGAGTTTGATGAGAACTTTAAATCCATATCATAGGAAGTGTACTCAGAAATCTCTTTTCAGGTAATTTTTTGTTTGGTTATTGCCCTTACTTGAAGTCTAGAGCAGAAGTCTAGTTTTCTGCTATTTTGCTACTCTCCTTGGCACACTTCTTTTACTAGAGTTGTTGACCTGAGGTAACTTACCGTTAATGGCCCTCTGAGAACTCTGCCTCTGCCAATTCTGCTTGAGATCTCAGTGAAAATGGAGGCAGGGAGAGTACAGTGAAAGCAAAGACAGGCATTGACATGGATTTAATCATTGCACGCTAGCAAATGAAAGCTTGGCAATAACTTCACAAAGAGATGAGAGTCAAATCAGAAGATCTTTAAACTACCTAGACAGTAGAAAAATTGCATATGTCTTCTCTGCTATCTGTTTTCAGAAACAATATCGAAAGATGAAGCGGTGTAGAGAAACTCATTCTGAGCATTCATGAAGGGCAGCACAGGTAAGGAAACAAGTTTTTCTTAAAATTATTTATTATTATAGTTCCCTGATTGTCAATATGGATCTGTAACAATCCTGGCTTTGGCATAAACTACAGTGCGATTTTTTTTTTTCCTTCCTAATCTGCATCAGCTGACAACATTGCCCTGAGATCCTTAGTCAGCAGTTCATTAAAAAAATAGAAACTTCAAAGGCCCCTGAATGTTATTAGGTGATCTACAAGGGGTTGAGTGTTGTTATTCATCCTTTACTCTCACTTAAGAGATCCCTTATGTTTACAAACACTTTCTTCTCACTGCCTAAAACAACTGTCTGGAGCTTTGTGAATTCCATTCTGCAGGGCATCTATCTAACTTTTAGATGTGGTACTTTGCACACCTAAGTAGGCTGATACGCTTAAGGATGCCTTAGCATCTTTGAGGAACCTAATGACATACCTAAATGACTGCTATAGTAGTATTTAATGAATATTCTTTACTAAACTGATTTGGTAAACCATAAACCTTTTATCTGTGTCTGTAAGAAGATAATCCTTTTGATTGACTCGTGACTAAAAGGTTCCCAGTTCTACTGACTGCCACTTCTTGTAAATTTAGAGCTTTCAGCAAAATAGAAATCCTAACAACCCATCCTAATATCCACTCCCAAAGCACAACTTAGAAAGGAAAGTTAGAACAAAGTACTTTCAAAAGCTGTAATTTAGTATTTTTTATGTTTTATAGTCTAGAGTGTTACTTAACTTTTTGGACTCACAAAGACTGTTTTATGTTGACAGAAATTGGAAATCTTAATTTTCTTCACTTATCCTGAAGTAGTTATTTTCAAACTCAAAATATTTGCTTCTATGTTACCTAAAACTCACTGGTATAAAAATAGTTGAAGGGAGTGATTACATTTCAGTAAAGGTGCTGCAAAGTCATAAAAATAAATTATAGAATTTTGTCTAATTTTGGTTTCATTCATACTAAGCTCTGCCCTACTGTTACTGCTTTGGTGCTGAAGAAAAAAACCCAAATGCTGCCTTTGTATGTTTTTGCAAGTTAATTTGTATAAGACATACGTAGCTATTCGTAATTCTAGAAAAAATGACAGGTCAGTCTTTTTTATAATGCCTTTAAAAGGAAGAGAGGTGCAACACATTTAACAGATCAGTAAAGCCAAGTAAAATGGTGATGAAATAAATTCTCTTGGCAATACATTACTTTCGAGTTTTTTTTTCAAACAATACAAGTTTACACAGAACATTCAAATGTTGCAAGGATTTTCATAAACGAGTCAAATACTGTAGCAGTACTAAATATCTATATATAAAATTATAATGAAGAAAAAAGATAGAAATTATATAAGAGAAAAAGAAATAGTTTCCTTATACAAGTCTTTCTTCCTGCTTTAAAATGTAGTTATACTGTAGAGTCAGAAATATTAAATAAAACTCTGAAGCTGTTTGGTATAGAGTAGTACATGTGATTTAGAACAAATGGGACTGCATTGGAGCAGAGAAAGAAGTTGGTTTCTATTAAAATTAAATCAGTAACTTGAAAACAATTGGTAGGGATGCCTAATTCTACTGTTGTGGACTTGATTCAGCGTCACATCTGCTTGACATTAGTATTGTGTTATGTTACTTCTGATGGAATTGTTCCTTATTTAGCATCACAACAGAACATGGCTTAGTCCTAGAGAGTATCCTCTGGGGGAATTCTTCAGTAAATTATGGGACAATTTCATTTGTGTGTAAATACTGGAATATTCAATACTGAAAGATCTTGCTGCTGTGGCCCTTTAAATTTTGGATGAAAATACTCTTAGAGTTACTTTTACCCTTGAATAGCAGCACTTTATAGTGTAATCCACAGGAGGAATGTTAATTCATATGCTACCAAGCCCTTTTTTCTGCTAGAAAGGCTTTTGAGATTTGATGGTATGGGCAAATGGCAAAACTCTCCCATGAAACAGCATCTCCCCTTAATGTCATGCTGGCCACCTCTATTTTCATTCGCAAATCCTGAACATTTTAGTGGCTGCTGCTGCCACAACAGTGTTGAAACAGTGTATGTGTGCTTGTATGTGTGTTTACATAGGCAGCCGCACACATGCACTCCTCCTTCTCTCCCTGGTCTGTCTGAAACACATAAAGTTATATTTTCATTCAGTGAAAAAGACCGACTGCTTCCTGTATATTTTCTCTCCTCATCCCATCTGTTGCCTTTTCCACATGTGGCCAGCTGTTTCCCTGTGACAACCTTCCCTCTTCAGAAGAACATGCTTTGGAAACTGTGAATTACTCTATTTCTGGAAAACAGCTTCTACTCTTCGCCCCCACCCCCCGCTCTTCTTGGCCACCTTCTGTGGCCTGAAGAGTAAAACTTCAGCAGAATATTTTTCTTTTTATTAGGACTGAAAATAAACTGAAGAAGAGATTTCTATTGTCCTAATTCATCTGGTTTGTTTTATCCAGGATGTGGGTGACTTCATTTGGAAAACAACTGCACAAAGTCTAACTCTAATAAGACAAAGGAAAGCTCTGGGTGAGAAAAAACAAACAAATACCCAGTTCTGTGTCTATCTAGTTTGGGTATTCTGGCAAGCTGTTTTTTCTCCACCCCCAGTACTATTACTAAATTAGCTACAGTGCCAGAACATGCCCACATCCTGATACAGCCCTGAGACCCCTCAACTTGCAGCAACCAAGCTTTCAGTTAAAATGATTTAAAAAATCAGTTGTCCCAGCTTGCCAGAGACTGGCTGTGATGGAACATGCTCCTTTTCCTGGGAGGGATGCCTTCTGATGGAAAGGAGGGGCTGTGTCACTGTTTTACCAGTCCATTTCACACTGAAATAGCACATAGTTTTTGTAGGGTGAAAGACTGATCAAAAGATCATTAAGGTCAAGGACAGATATTTTTCCACTGACTCCAGCAGACTTTGTGTCTGGTGCTTGTAAGAAGCTCTTACACCAAAAGCTTCAAAGTGAAGGTCAGTGTCAGACTTGATGCTTGCCTTCCTCTGAAGCTGAACACTAGGGAAGAATGTAGCCGTGATTTCCATGGTGAACATGTACAGTGCCTAGCTGACACTCCACAGGGGCACCTGAGACATTAGGCTGGGGTTTTTTTGTTCGCTGTGTAGTTTGTGGTTTATGTTAAGCTGCAATATCTCACATCTGCTGTGCGCTAAGAACAGGCACATGTAAAGTTACCATAACTCAGTAGATGTTCGATTAACTTGTTAAGCTGCTGTCAAATTGTAACAAGACTGTAAGTCTGCGCATTAGTACAACTATGGCCCCTAGCAACAAATGGGAATTAAAATGTTGTATCAATTATGGTTTTTATAGCAGGAGTAAATCTGGTTTAATTACAGAAATGGGTTTAGGTCATGTCCAACAAGAATAAAAACATGGAAAAATTATCTATTTCCTTTTAAACTAACAGGGTGACTTGAAACAGTATTTAGACACTTACTTGAAATGCCTTCCTGAAGTAATAAACACTTGGAATTAAGCAATGAAATCTCTGTAATTAAATACTTCATAATGGAGACTTACCATGAAGGAGGCAGCAAGGTGAAATAAGTAGCAAAGCAAACTAATATTTTCACTGAGGTTATTTAATTTTATTTTTTATTCATTGCTTGTTTCTACAATAGCTGTTTACTTCATATATCCACTGTAAGCAGAAGTCCACCAAGTTATCACGGGAGTTGAAAAGAAAGGTGCCAGTGTATGAGTCAGCATAGTCTGCTCATCAGAACTTTGGACAAATCCTGGAGTATTAAAGTGATTATTAATGCTGGAGAGAGATTTCAGAATGATGGCTTCCATGATGCTCACTTTGTTTATCCAGACAAGATGTGCAGCAGTATAAGGCCTAACCCAACAGTGCTTCCCAGCTATGTCAGAGTATCCGTTTTCTCAAGCGAAGTCTGTCCCCTAAGGCAGCACACGGCCTGAGGTGGGGAGTGTCCTGAAGGACTGTTCTCAGAGGAGCCACTGCATGGCTGGTGGGAGAGCCAAGGTGGACTGGAGGAAAGCAGCCTGGAGGAAGACTCTGGTGACTTCCTTCATGGCTGCTTTTGACAGCCTGTTGCATGACTTTGGGAAAAGTTTCATCACTGCTTTGTGTCTATCTTTTCCCCTCTTTAACATAAGGATGTTCATCCCAATGTCCATGAAAGTATTTTGAGACCATTAAGGACAAATAGTAGAGCAGAGCAAGGGTAGTAGCAATTGCTATACTTGCTAGGCTTGGAATTTGCTAAATTGTAAGCCTGAGACCTTATTTAATGTTTGTAGCACCAAAGCATATACTCTTATATACTTGTATATACTCTTTCTACAGGTTGACAGACTTCTCTGCCACATGTTCCTTCATCTTACTCAGTCTCACAGAGAAGGAACATCCCTGCCCAGGGTGTTCTGGGTTCTTACTGATTTCAATTCATTTGAACACTTTGTGGCATCCAGAAAGTAGTGATACTGCTCCCTGTCTGTGTAACATTTAGTTTAATGAATGAAGAGTTAAGCCCTTAATAAATGAGCTGGTGCATTCTAGATCCTGATCTCAGTTGGTCTCAGCATGCAATAGACACTTGTAAATGACTCTATTTTGTGGAGGTACAGATTAAAATAATGTTCAGCTCTCTTGCATGTGCTTTTTTCTCATTTATTAGAATGCAAAATATCTTCACTTGGAAGCAGTTTTTGTGTTATATCTCCTGAGGATAGCGGATGACTCGGGTGGTGGCTATGAGAAAAGACTGTTAGGGATTAGTAGATTCTGATGCTCTGCCACTATGCAGCACGTGTCAGAACAGCATGAAAATTATTTTACCTAACACCGGCCAGAGCTGCTCTCTTAAGAACCATTCACTGGGTGGAAATAACAGGGTGGACGATGATAGCCATTCCTCCTCTTGGCCTTTCCCTGTCTCCCTCTGCTGAGACTACACGAAGCAAGGAGAGAGAGCTGACTAACAACTCCATGCCTTTCTGAGGCTCCTCAATGCTGAAGACCATTACAGGTTACTTGAGGAATCAAGAAATGTAATAATATTGCTAATTTTCTTGGAATAGTAAATACTTTGATCATGAATAAACAGTTCATTATATGTCTGTATACAGTGAGGTCTTCTCCAGTTGCATTTTAAGTGCTGTTGCTGTATAAACTTCACATTAATGTAATGATAATAATAATTTATTAAAATGTTATGTGTGTCTTACAGTGACACCAAGCACCTTTCATCATGAAATAGGATTCTGCTGTGCATTAACACAGAACAAATGTGATTCTAATAATGCTGAAAAAGCGGCTAACTATCAGAAGAAAACAAGTATTTAGTGAGGCATTGATCTATGGAGAGAAAACAAGTAAACTCTAGCTCTGAAGTCAGCATATCCAGAGACAGCTTTATAAATCTGTATTCAATCACAATACCTCAGGAGGGCTGTGAATCGACAGCAGTGAACCTTTCTGTAACTGAATTTAGGATAAAATAGTTGTGTTTTTTTTTTTTCTTGTCTGACCTTTCTCTTACTCATTTATTTTTTTTCCTTCTTGTTTTAGGCTTTGAAAATGTTGACCCTGATAAGTTTTATTTGCATCATTTAGCAAATTCTCTTTCTCTGAATATACTTTCAGGTTTTTGGTTTTGGGGTTTGTTTGTTTGTTTTGTTACATTGCTCTTTGTGTACTGCTTTAAAAGGAAGTAAAATAAAAAGTAAATAAAGCAAGCAATAAGAAAAAAGGTTGACCAAAAGGTGGCAGTGAAGACACGTAAAATACACTATCCTACATCTAAATAGTGAACAGTTTAAACGAAAAATCTAATTCACCTAAGCTTTGAGACCATCATTGTTAAAACAGTTACCAGTTAGGCTGCATGTTAATGTGAAAACTCCAAAAGGAGTTTGACTTACTGAAGTAATTTATTGCTTGATAAAAGCCTGCTATTGACTCTTGTGCGAGCAGCGTGTAAGACAGGAAAAGAATGGCTTTGCCTTCATCTGTTCTCCTGCTGCTCAGAGAACGGATCACAGAGGGGTCGGATGGCTCTTCCTGTCGAGATGGGAACACCCAAGGCACTGCTTATCCATCATTCCAGTGTCTAAACAGACTTTCTGTTACTCT
>NW_009622982.1:14164-15514 GCF_000690535.1 Cariama cristata
TGGTGAAGCAAAGGGATAAGCCAATATTTGAGCTCCTCAAACCACTGTGAAATCTTTGTCTGCTGTGCTCAGTTGGCTGTAGCCTGGAAGGATGTTTGGTTCACTGTTGTGCGTGTGGGTGCATCATCTATGGCCTTTCCTCAGCTGTGCCTGCCAAATGTTTATCCAATTAAATAACACATACGACATTGCAATTCCCCAGCAACTGATTTTGTCTTAAAAATATGCCTTCTTTCATTAACCTTATTAGTTATGACTGTAGATAAATACTCTAGTTGTGCTCTATAGAAAATACTAATTAAAAAATAGCTTCTTCCTCAAGTAGTTACACCCTAGGGCTTAGTTTCCTTTTATGTTCTTAAATTATTCCTCACTTGTACAGAAGCGTAAAATTTGAAGCGCACACACAGAGACACATGTATTTTTAAACGTCACTGCTGAAGCACTCAGATTTAGTTTCTGAATAAGATCATTGGTAAGGTCAAATTCCTGTAAATGTCTTTTGATGGCTCTGTGTTTTTTTCAATGCATTTACTCCTGAATGTTAGTAAAATATATTATGGAAACTAGGGGCAGTGTATGTTATGAAAGTTAGCTTCATTTATCTGTATGGCTGTTTTTCACAACTTATCATCTATGGATCACGGTTGAGCTATAAGACATCAAAAACTTGTCTTGGGAAAAATTAATAGAAAAACAGCTACAATGTCTGTGGAATATAAACAAGGAAGTAAGCAAATAAAATAGTGGGCCATGAGTAAAAACCCAAATACTCGAGATTTAGCATGATTTTTATTGAAAATGAAAAGGTATTGTGAGAACGCTGTACAAGACAGTCTTTAACTTTTTTTTTTAAAAGCTGTAAATGGTCCTTCATGTGAGAAGAGCTTAAATAACACTGTTAGCCAGTATCCTACTGTATGTGCGATCCAGCCAGTTTAAAAAACTGACAGCCTGTCCTCTGGGAAGTTGCTCCACTGTGTGATAGATTTCTTTGCAAGGAAACTTTCATGCCATGCAGCCCAGATTTCCTTGGCATCACATTGATGTTCATCAGGTCCCAATTCAAAAACAAAAATGCAGAATCCTCAAACAATATTTAATATAGTTTATACTAACCACTATTTTGTAAGCCTGTTGTCACCGTTTAAGGCTGGGCCGGCACTTAAAACGGGCGGCAGACGCTCTCTGTTAACCCCTCCCTCCCCCCGGGAGGGGAAAGGATGGAGAAAAGGGAGAGAGACTTATGGGTTGGAAATTAAAACTACTTTAATATTACAAAACAATAACGAAAAAAAAAGTATAAGGTATTAATACTAGTAGTACTAATAGTGGAAATAAGGAAAAGTA
>NW_009622982.1:15526-64554 GCF_000690535.1 Cariama cristata
GTGGAGGGGGGGGTATTGCGGGCCGCGGGCCGCAGCTCCCAGAGGCTCGGCCGCTGCCGCAGCAGGGCAGGTAGCCAGACGTCCCGGACCGGACTGCGCAGCCGACAGGAACCGGATTCAGGGATGCACGGATCGGGGTCGGAGGCAGGAGAGCGAGCAGGGTCCCACAGGGATGCCGGCCATGAGAGAAGAGAGCGAGACCCTCGTGATCCCTTAGCTTTGTACTGAGGATGACATGGATGGGATGGAATACCTCGTTGGTCAGTGTTTGGTCACCTGTCCCGTCTGCACTCTTCTGCAGGTGCGACCCTTTTACGACTTTTTACTCGCTTAGCAAAGGGGGGCCAGCAGTGGCCTTGGTTCTCATGGGGATAAGTATAAACATGGGCCATTCTGCATACCAATCCTACTGATGCTTCAGTAGCAACTATAAACATTGAGCGTTATCAGACCTGAAACGCAGACAGTGTCTGAAAAACATGTAGCTGTACTTTCAGAAAGTGCAGTTACTTAGAAGGGATTTGATGGAGAGAAAAACTCCTGAAAAGAGAAAATAGCCCTGTTTTAGCCAAACTAGGACACCTGTAGTAAGCTGGAAGTTAAACCTACAAATGCTGCGATGTTGTAAGATACTGTGTTCTTAGAAGCCTTTACTGGCCAATGGATAATTTGTGTAGCTTAATCCCATTAAAATTAGAAACAAATTAGCTTGACATTGAGGATGGGAAAGTCAATCCTTACTCTACTGAGAGCAACCTTTAATTTCACACTGGGAATTGGAGAATGCTTTTCCTGTTTTCCCAGCTTTCTGTACATTTCTTTAAGAATTTTTTTTTTTCCTCACTATGATTCGAGTCAACGGGGGGAAGGCACTGACAGGAGATACACTAAATGCATTTACTTGAACCACATCTCTTTCTGAATGTATAAGATTTCTGATTTTATTAAATGAAGATGCTGTAGAGCTTCTGTGGTTGGGTTTCTTGTTCTTCCAAGGATTCACAGCTGTAGATTTCTTAGATTAGCTGTTTGGAATGTCTGTGCAGTTTTGATAACAATTGCAAATACTTAGGTAACTTGTCCTAATTAAATTTTTTGCAAACTATTGATGAACCCTGAGCAGATGAAATGAAATCAAGGAGATGAAGAAATCAGAAACATATAGTTAAATACTTGCAGAGACCGACACATGGAAATTGCTGTTTTTCTTAAGTTCATGTTGGATGAAGCACCTTTTGAGCTATATACTTTTAACTCTTTTGTTCTGTGTTAATCAGTCAGACTAAAAGTACCAGGTAAAAACTTTAACTAGTTACCTGGGAGTATTGGGGTGGCTATGGGAGAAACTCCCAGCTGGTCTGTAGTCATTAGAGCTGCTTCCCCATTGGAATGGACACTGGAAGTGCCTGGGGGTCGACTTGCCTGTGACATGGCTTTAGCCTCTTTCATTAGCTTTGCTTATATCAATGCAGTGCTACCTCTGTGTTGTGTGGCAGGACAAAAATTGGAGCACTGTTGATTTGGCTCCCTGCGACAGGATTTTTATTGTGGGTCTCCTGCAACTGCAGAGTTCTCTAGCCAGATGTGGCTCCAAGGAATTCTATGCCCTTCTCAATGGCATTAATTTCACTCTTTACGTCACTGCTGGATGTATAAAGTTCTTGAGATGGAGGAAGGATGTGCTGGGAGCATGTCGAGTTGAGGCTGGAAAGAGACAAAGTGGTTGGTTCTCCCCATCATGAGGAAAGTCAGTGCTGAAATGAGTTCAGATTCCTCTGTGGAATTAAGGAAATGCCACCATGTTCCTGACAGCATCCTTGCAGGAAATGGGACTCATGCCTAGAGGAGCATAAGTCCCTTTTTTTTTGTTTACTGATTGGGTACACTCTTCCTGTGTTACCTGATCAAGACAGTGGGACCTATTTTGACTTCTTGTTGCTTTTCTGCCTTCTAAAAATATGATCTACTTAAAGCATATGTAGAAGGCTTTGGTAAGCATTGGAAAATATAGCTGGATGCTTGGAACTAACAAAAAAAGAAAGACATCATACAGTGTTTTGGATAATACACAAAATATCACATTCTGAAGTTTATCCTAAGTTCAACAAGTGTTTTTAGAAAGTCTTTCCTTTTGTATGTTATGATTAGTGGTGCAGGGACCTGTTGCCTGCTGGGAGGCAGGCTGCAGTTGATAAGCGGTATTTCTAAAAAATTTCCTTTGTATTTATAACAGTAAAATGATTATTTGGAAACAAAAAAACAACCATCTTTCCCAGCTGCCAAAGAATAGTTGGATGTAGTATCTGGGGATTTTTCTTCCAGAAATCTTAAGCAGTCTTAAATCTTTTAAAAAAAAAAGAAGAATCATTTGGTTACATTGCTGTTATTCCACCTAAACTTGAAATTATTCCTTCATTTAAAGTTTTTGGATGAGGTCACTGGTGATCTGAAATTCTTCTCTCGGTGTATATAGTGGATAAAGAAGTCCAGTCAATTGGAAAGAAATTTATGTGGATGAAAACAGCTACATTTTTCACATATGAATGGAGAGGGAAGAACTTTCTTGTAGTGAAAAAAATAAATGAAACCAGGAAAATTCATATAGACTATCTCAGGAAAAGGAAACCAATCTGTGATATTTTTAGAGCTACTTCAAAAACAATTTCGATATACGTTGAAATGTCAGAAAGATATTGGTACTCAAATTTTAGTTAATTTCTTTGGGATCTGGATACCCAGCTACACATTATGCTTAATCTTACTCATGAGGCACATCCCTTTTTCTTCCAAACATGTCAAAATTACTAATGTAAAACATGGTTCTTTAAATCCCATGTGGGTGTCCTGATTTTCAAAATGTTATGGAATATAGAAGGTCCCATTAACATTAGCATAATACTGCACTTTATACTAAGAGTTTGGTTATAATTTCAGATACGGCTTTCCTTGGAATACATAAAAGCTGTGCTGAGGACAAAATTTTCCCTGCTGCCACATGCACAGTATCAACTTCAGTAATGCCAAGAATCAGCACTGACTGCTGCTTTGCTTTGCTGATAAAGCCCATTTGGCCAGCATGCCTGGATTTCCCCTCCATGAAAGCTGCAGTGCTGAGGGTTGACTAGGTGCGTGCCTGGATCTAGCCATGATAAGGAGCTTGGCTGTGCTGTAAATTGTGCCTAGGACTGGGAACTTGATAGGATGGAGAATCTGCAAACTAAATGCAGCTTTTATGAAATAGCTAAGCCCAGTCGGGGTGTGGTAATGCTATCAGTGTCTGTTAAATCTTCAAACTGGGACATAGAGAATCTCTGGGTAATGGTTGATTTGAATAAATCTTTGGGTAATATATTTTGTCTCTGTCTATAACTCCTGTTATACAAAGGACTGATGACTTAGCTTGTCCTGTTGTGTACAAAACACATCTCTTTTCAGGTCATCCTGCTTAACTTCATGCTGTTTATTTCCCTCTCAAGGTATATAGTGAATGTTTTCTGCTTTCCCCTGCAGACACAAAAATATCTTCAATTAGATATTTATCTAAAGCTGTTATCAGCTTTAGCTGTGTTTGTTACACAATAAAACATAGCCTTGCAGTAAGCCCAAGCAGGCCTACCCTCCAGCCCTGTCTAATAACAGCAAGAGATGCACATTAAACTCACAGTATGCTCACATTAGTTTCACAGTAACTTTTATACGTTATCACAGGACAAAAATAAAATTAGCAGCCAATAATGTTGGAACCAAGAAAACAGCATATAGGGGGTATAAAGAAAGAACAATTTAGAGCTGCCAATTACAAACATTTAAGGATAAGGTACTTTTATGCAGAGCTTAGCTTAGCTGGATCCCTCCTTACCAACAGGAGCATCTACATTTTTTTCAAAATGTTCCAATTTTATTAACATTTAATGCTGCTTTAAACAATTACTAAGCACTTTTGTCCAATTTCTTACATTCTTTCTTATATCCTTGGTATAAGACTTCATGTTGAGAGCCTAAAGCAGGCTTCACCTTTCTTCCTATTGAAAACTTTTTGCTTCTTGCACCATGGAGGTTATGGTAAATAACAAAATGAAAAGAACGTACAACTTCTAAGTGGAAAATGATGTGTTCTTTTCAAATGCATATTGCTCGAAATACAGACCAAGCTCTTGTTAGTTGTCAGACTAATACAAACCAAGCACTTTTTGGTTTTCAGATGGTGTCGTTGATTTGTGCATCTGAAATCTGCAAGACTGTTGACATCTGTTGTTTTGAGACTGAAACACACTGAATACTACTAATTGTTCATTGCACTAAGGAGCCTTTTATGCAATTAGACCACATTTTTTGATGAGGAAATCAATTTTAAATTGAAAGACTGCACTAGGGAAAGGTGTAGTTAAAAGGTTCTACCTAAAAGGAAATTGGAAAACTATATGAGTATCGTAGTGCTTTATCATGCAGCAGTTCTGAAGAGCTTTTTTTTTCTGCAGTGAACATTGGTATCCAAAGAATAGCTTTTTTTCAGAACATGGTAATTCACTTTCAGAAGTTTAGTTACATTATTTTGGAATTGGCAAGATTGATGTGCTGGTGATAAGACAGCAGTTGGAGACCATACAGTATGCATGAATGACATCAAGAAGTAGACACAGGACATCTGAGCAGTGATGCTTGAGAAATCTTATTTGTCACACTCACATATTATTTAATTGCAGAAATATTTTTTTTCTAGCGAAGAACAAGTGTATTTTTTGCCAAGAGAGTAAATGCAATTGATACAAAGAACACCATTTATGACATCCTGAGGCCACAGTGACTCTTTGCTTCTTTTATTTCCCTCTTTATTCTTATGCTACCCAAGCAGGCAAGCCAACTCAGACAAGATAGAGCTGCCACTGGGCTGCTCCACTTTGTAGAAACTAGAATAGCCTGAACTTACGTTCTTCTACACCTCTTCTATCCAATGCCAAGGCTCCTTTTCACCCCGATTCACTGTTAGCCCTGCTTCCTGGTGGACATGAGATGCCTCTGATTCTGTGTCAGGTGAAGGTGTGAAACTGGGCTAAGTATTTAGTTTGTAAACTCATTAGTCAATCCTCCATAGCTACCTTCTATCTGAAGATCTCCAATGATCTTCTTTTCAATTACTATAATTACTTAATCTGGCTTTGTTTGACTATGTTAACTGATGAGTTCACACAGATACAATAAGACTTATATTTAGGCTGAACTGCTTGAATCATCCCCTGTAGACATGGACAGATGGACTGGTGATGCACATACGTATCAGTGTCCAATACTCATAAGATGATCCTCTCACAAGGTCTGAGATACTGACCTTTCCAGGAATAGAAAATGTCTCACTCACATGTAATCTACTTGATCTTCTTCTGAGGAAAGAAAATATATTGATGATGTGAAAAGGTTGGAATGCATCCTTTCAGGACATGTTTTTCAAAGTGTTCGTCGGTTTGGGTCAGAAATAGTTATGCATATGTAAAACACTTGAATACTACACAAATATAGGCATATCTGTGCACATGCAAGCATGAGGCATTTAAGTTTCACGTGTCCTTTAAATTTCACAAGCATGGCAACCAGCAAGTATTAATGAAAGATTTTTGTTCCACCTAAACTAAATAGAGAAAACACTCATCTCTTAGCAAAGAAGAGACATTATTTTAATTTGTCTCATTGAAGGTGTTTTCAATCAATTATGCAAATTTCCTGAGACAAAATGAAAATAAAGACACTGTAAAGACACTTCAATATCTCAGTTCAGTATCTTCTTCTTTAATGGGTCTGCCAAAGACCTTTTATTAGAGATGATTATAATACTGATTTCAATGAAGAATTCGTATGTTATTATCTTCATATTTAACATGCCTTTTGTATCTAAGCCTGTTTTAAATGTAATTTCATACACTGTGTCTCATAAGAAGAGTTGCAAAGGGATGCTAAAAGTATTATCGTATGAACTTGTTATTGTTGATATGTGCCTGAAATGTAATAAACTGATTATAGTAAATGAAAGAAATACTACTACTGAATAGGTGCTATCCTTTTTAGAGTGTAGAAGGCAATGTCCCAAATTCCTATATAAATGCCATCATTGGATCTGCCCTGTGTCTTTTCTGTCTTAATTTCCGCACTCTCCTTTTCCCACGAGTTTCTTCTATCTCTTCTTTGGTGCATGGAAATGTAGGAATGTCTTGACCTCAACAAGGGTGCTGTCTTGCCCGTTGGTTCTGTCAGGAACTTTAATCTGTTTGAGTCCATAAGCTGTGCTAACCCAAGCTTTTGCTAACAGATATAAATTGCATTTTGTTGTGCTACTCTAGCTGTGTGCTAAGGGGATTCATTTCAAGGCAATATATATGATTCTGTCTCACTCGTCTCTGTGGCTTGCAAAGTTGAAGGGCAGTTTTAATTTGCTCTGCATGGGCTGGTAGGGAGGTATATTGATTCAGTTTCTTACCTGTGCTCTGCCTTTCTTTCCTCCCTGAAGTAATGTGATCCACGGCTTGGGTTGCACAGGTCTCTTTGTAGAGAAATGTTGACCAAGATCTTCCATATGTGAGTGTTGGTCTCAACCTCATAATGACATAAACTGATAAAAATGTTTGTGAAGTTCAGGGCTAGGCCTTATCTGTGTGCTGGATCACTGTGTGGTGTTTTGAACCCAGTCCCTCTGATGAAACTCATAGAAAGATATGGTAACTCTTACCTAGGGCCATCTTTAGTACAGCCATAGCAAGCACGGCCTGAAATGGGAGCCTATTCAACACTTGCATGCAAAAGCAGAGCAGAAGGATCAGGAGATGCCTGATAGCTTGCTTAGCTGAACTGAGATGAAGCATGATAGAATGCCTCATTCCATCATTGCTGGCTGGTAAGTCTGGGCAGGGCTAGGAGTAAACACTAACATAAGTTGTGTAATTCATTTAATGCCACAGAAAACTAGGCATTCACTAAGACAGTTTCAAACCCAAGTGCATTTGATTTAATGCTCTGTTCTTTTATTAGTGAAGCAGATAACTTTCAGCAGCTTGCTTATGTGTGCACTTCGTGGTTGTCTTTCTTGATCAATTAGAACTTCCAGAATGGAAATTCTGGTTATTAGCTTGCCTAATCCTGATTCAAGGCTGCAGATATTTTTGCTCATTGCATTTTACTTTTCCAGTAGAGTATGTACTGATCTGGAAGGATTGCAATTCCAGGGAAACATATTGGAGACTGCAAAAGCCTTGATCTTAGAGCTACATGCCCTCAAAGCCTCTGCATAAAGTAGGATATATATAGATTGTGATTATTTATTATAGGAAATTGTACTTTTCAGTTTTCACAATAAATTCTTTAGAGGTATATTTTTATTTACTCATGCACTTTTTCACATCATGAATAAAACGGAAGTGCAATCAGGTTAAATACAGACCTATTGATGTGCCATAATAATGGTCCCAATTAAAAAAAGTTCATCATGTATTTGCTGAGTCTGTGCTGAAGGGTAGCTTCTGTTAAACAAGGTAAGTATATCTCCAAACACATGTTTATTAGTAGGCCAGTGTTCATATTTCTGGTAGTCTACTCATGGTTTATCATGCACAGAAGCCAGAAAAGAGAGTAGAAAAAAGACCAAGAATTTGCTTGCCTGGAATGTACTTGGGATGCAAGCAGAGTAAGTTTAGTTCCTAAGAAGAGAGCGAATCTGTGTCTGTATGATTGGTTTGCTGTCTGTGTTTTGGGACTGTTTGTCATGACTGAGAAAGTGGTTTGGCAGCTGAGGATGTGAGGCAGGCTTCCTACTTTCAGTTTCTGCTGGTACATGGATGATTATGAAAGATAAGGGGAGACCAGAATTAGCCTATGCAAAAGGCTTAATAGACAAGCTCCCAGCAATAAACCCAACAACCAGAATGAGGGCCAGCTGCAGGGGACTTTGGAGGAAAGATTGCACCCTTCCTTGAATACATGGGCTAGAAAGAATGATGACGATGCTTCAGAGGCAAGAACTGAAGGCAAATTACTGAAGGGAAGAGACAATGAAGATAAGTGGATGCAGATTCCATAGGATGAAAATTATCCCTAAATGGGAGCCTTGAAGGAGACATACAGGTATGAAATATCATCTCTGAGAGCTAACGTTAAACCTGAGGAACAGTGATGCAGATGGGTGGCAGTGCTGATATTCAGAAAAGGATATGAAAAGCATGATGGAGAGAAGGCTGTACAGGAAATTTTGTACCTGTGGACAAATCCTAACAAGGGGTTGGTTGTATGGGGCAGCCCTATATGAATACTGGATGAGCATGACTGAATACAAGATACAGGAAGACACTGACTTATGAAGAAGCAGGGTTGCTACAGTATCTTGTTTAGAACAGCTGAGTTTAGGGTCCAGGGAAAACTATGCAATAGGAGGGTTAGGATATATGAAGGGTGGGAGGCAGCCACAAAATCTGAGTACTGTGTTACAGAGTAAGATATTTATATTTCTAATGTGTCATGAATGGTCTTCATAGAACAACAGCAACATACCAGAAATCATAAGCTTAGCCAAATTTTTGTATAATTTTATACTTTTTATGAGGTGCAACATAGGAAGACTAGTAAAGTCAAGAAAGCGTTAAAACATTTGTCTTGTGCCTTCAGTGGAAGAAAGAATATGTTAAAATTGCAATATAAAGGTCTTCTTAAGCTGGAAATGGAGAAAGAAAAGAGGGAGTCATGATTCCAGGAAGTGCTTTGAATATCAAAGGCAAACCCTGAATATTTCATTTGCTTTGAAAGGACACTGATCAAGCTTTGAATGTTTCATTTGCATTAAAAAGAGACAGGAATACACAGTCTGAGAGAAATCATCCAGGATTGGAGGGAATCACCCAGCAGATGGAGTGATATCTGATGAATTGTGCACCCTTAGCTTTTGCAGCAAGAGTGTTAGGTTGATTATTATTTCTTGAGTACCTAAGGAGAAAGCATTTTGCTGTTAAAATTTAGGTATGCATTTTAAAATGTATTTACTATTTACAATCCAGTTTATAAGTTTGTAATTAATTGTATGAACTTCATCTTCATAAACTAGCTTTTATCGTGCTTTAACATTAAACAGTTACATAGTATTGTAGGGCGAGTCTGGGTGAAGCTGAGAATTTTGGGATTTATAATCTCTTTGAAAGTAAAAAGAATCTATGTGAAGCAACTTCCTTGGGACAATCTGCACACAAAGTCATGTTTTTAAGAAACATGGGTGCTTTCCTGGTAAACTGGAAGAGCTGGTATGCAGGCTGTTATATACAGAAGTCAGTCCAGTGAACAACCATCCTAAAAGCAGCAGACCATGGAGATACTTCACCACTAAATGTGTGGAATGGAGCAAGTTTCTCCAAGACTTTTTCATCTGGTCTACTTGACCTTAGGATCAATTGGATTGGAGTAGAGTCAAGCTACAGTAGCTAACTTGTCTCTTATCCTCAAATAAGACTGGGGATTTGGCCTGTCGCCAAGCCTAAGTCAGAGATTTCAGTTTGACAGTAGCTTTCATCTTTTATTTTGTAACTCCCCCCTCAAACCAAAAGCCTTTAATTTGGACTCTTTGCAACCATAGAACACAAACTTTGTGCAGTCTTTGAATTATTTGTGGAGGTCCCCACGTATTCAAAGCATTTAGCGTTACTTTGTAGATAGGCACAGATTTTGTGAATCTCCTCTTGTGAACCTGGCATTTTTTAGAAAGAAAAATGTTAAAATTAAATTAAGGAAGGGTGATATTTGTGAAAATACTAGTGTGTTTCACTAGAGTGCTAATACAATCAATCAACCCATTGGCTAGAATTAGCCATCGCACATGCCAATACTCCACAAAGACATTTTGGTAAGCAAAACCAGAATTTACTAAAGAGTTGGAACAATTAAGAAAGTTGAAGAACCTTCATTACGGACGTTTGGAAGGTACCTGTGAATGGCACAAATTACTGCTCAATTTACTTGATCTATTGTAACACAAGGGTTCTTGCCAGAGCCCTTGGCTTGTAAACTGAAAAACCCCCAAACCTCTTAGTACTCTAATTAGACACGTAAATCAGGTCAGATTTATTCCATCTTGGCAAGAGGCGGACAACTCATAAATATAATTGTAATTGTGCTTGAAGGAATGCTTGGTAATGTTGCTGCTGGACACTGAAAAAAGATAGGGTTGCTTGGGATTTTTTTTCTTAACCCTTGAAGGAAAGGGATTCAATGCCCTCTTGAAGAATCAGATTAAATTGTTATATACTAACCCCTCATTAATGCAAATAATAGATAATTAAATTTCAGAATCCTTCTTGTTAAAGAGGGACAATCGTTGCTTCTCTTCCAGATCCTACTGGCAGTGCTAGTAAGGACAACCCAGGGCAAGGCAGCTGTTATGTTCTATAAGTTATATCAAGCATGCAGCAAATGAACAAGAAGTTTTATGGAGAAGATGTGCTGGTTCTGTAACCCATGAAGACTTGTTTCTGAATTATGAGAATGCATTGAGGACTGTGTACATACTATTTGTGCAGATGCTGCAGAAGATGCTTTGTTATGGGATAGATTAAATACAAATTCGAGGTTTAGCAAATGACATTGAAATATCTAGGGCATTAATGCTAAGAAATGTAAATAGTTAAATCAATGTCATTATTACACCAAGCACTGAGAATTCGTTAAATGAAAGTCTTTCCTCTCAAATTCTCTGAGAAAAGAAAGATGGAAGTTATTATTTCTACCGAGATTAAGTAAAGGCTCAGGGAGATTCCTACCTCGACACTAATTTCAGAAAATCAGGGATACTCTTAAAAATTGGAACTGCCTTCTTACCCTTGTCTGCTTGTCTGACAGTATTTGGCTTCTAAAGCTGTAGTAGTATTGTATTTATATTAAACCAGGCCATACAATGTCTTCTTTCTATCACAAATGCAATGCCTATATACTTGAGTCCCATTATTTCTACTGTGCTTGTGGACTTTGTTAATCTGCAGTATTCATTGAACATGTCAGATAAAGGCCAGATTACTGTATCAACATCAATTTAGGCTTCATCCTATGTGGAGAAAGTTTCAAGTTAAAAATTGAAGGGAAAGGTTGAGAAAAGACTGACTGCCACACATGTATATATACACCTCCATAAATATCTCTTGGTTAGTAAATGAAGCCTGGATTCCACCTATCTTGAGCTGCCAAGAAGTCTATCAAACTGAAATAAGGCAATATATTTAGATATATCACTTACATCAGAATAAAGCCCCAAAATATTTATACCATTGAAGTACCCGAATCCTCTCCTTACTGAAATTGATACTATATACACAGAGACTACCAACAGTGTTAATTTAGACTGACACACCAAAGTTCATACAGACAAATATTATAAAATTATATAAATATATTTACATCTAAATAATTTAATGTATTATAAAATTACATATATATACATGCATTATTTATACACACACTTGTACACATGCATGTATATACAGACACACATAAAGTTAAAGCATGTAATGAGAATTGGGAAGAAACATCTTGCTCACTTAGAATGAAGAAGAACAACATATGAGATTTGTTGTGGTTTAACCCCAGCTGTCAACTAAGCTCCACCCAGCTGCTCGCTTATTCCTCCCCGATGGGATGGGGGAGAGAATCAGAAGAGTAAAAGTGAGAAAACTCGTGGGTTGAGATAAAGACAGTTTAATAGGTAAAGCAAATGCTGTGTGTGCAAGCAAAACACAACAAGGAATTCATTCACCACTTCCCATGGGCAGGCAGGTGTGCAGCCATCTCCAGGAAAACAGGGCTCCATCACGCGTAACGGTGACTTGGGAAGACAAATGCCATCACTCCGAA
Source organism: Cariama cristata (assembly GCF_000690535.1). Classification (NCBI taxonomy): domain Eukaryota; kingdom Metazoa; phylum Chordata; class Aves; order Cariamiformes; family Cariamidae; genus Cariama; species Cariama cristata. The sequence goes on from NW_009622982.1 coordinate 27,386, forward strand.
CATCCACTCCTTCCTTCTTCCCCTAGCTTTACACGCTGAGCATGACGCCATATGGTATGGAATATCCCCTGGGTTAGGTGGGGTAAGCTGTCCCAGCTGTGTCCCCTCCCAACTCCTTGTGCACCCCCAGCCTCCTCGCTGGTGGGGTAGGGTGAGGAGCAGAAAAGGCCTTGACTCTGTGATCACTGCTCAGCAGTAACGAAAATGACCCTCTGTTGTCAATGCTGTTTTCAGCACAAATCCAAAACATAGCCCCATACTAGCTACTAAGGAAAAAAGTAACTACCCCAGTCAAAATTAGCACAGATTAAAGGAGCAATCTTTCACCACCACATATATCTCATTTAGTTTTAATAGAAATAATCTTTTAATGCCTTGGCCACTTCAAGGGCCTTATGAAAAAAAAAAAGCTGAACTAACTGAGTGATCTTGAAGGTGTAGGGGAAGAAATATCATGTAGGTTTTTGTTCATGCCCTGTCTTCCAAAGTTCTGGTGTGCCACTGGTGTAACTATAATACACCTTGTTGAGTTTAATGAACAGTACCTCTAAATGGCATAAAGCAGGCAGTTACTAAGTTTTTGGTGGTTGCGAGATGTGACAAAGAAGAATACTGAATGAACAGCAATTGCTAAGGTGTCTTAGTCCCTTTGAATCAGTTAAATGGATTTCATAGTTGGAGACTTAGACAAACAGCTGGAGTTAAATTCAGGTGTCTCCTCCCCTTTTCTTTATTTTCTTCCCTTCTTCACTCTGCATATTTTTCTCTCTGACTTTAACTGCTGTATGTTTTTGTTTGTTTTAGTGTGCGTAATACTAATCGGTGCAGAGGGACTACTGTGTTTAATATATGGGCATCAAATCACTAAGAGAATATTTTCATCTATTCTCATGTTTAATACTTTTTTCTTGTGTTGACACAATTTGTTTGGTTTGATTAAAAAAACAAAAACAGAGGAAGGCTGAAAATGTTTAATAAATAATAAATGGGTATGTTGACAACCCTTTGACACTGAGACAAAGAAATACATAAAGAATTTTTAATGAAAATACAAGCCCAGCAGGATATGAACACAATATTTTTGAAATATACGACAGACACTTTATCCATTAGATTAAAAAGATTGCTTAGGTTAACACTCAAGGGACGCTAAAGATATTTTTTGCCAGCTGGTCCACAAAGTGCTCTGCAAATGGAATAGAAATTGAATCTTAATCCCAGAAAGTTTGCAAGTAATTTTCCTGGCACAGCACAGGAGTATCTTTTAGGTGGAAATACTAAGAAAGCAGAGGACTTGCTGGTGAGTTCTAACAGGATCTAACAATTAGAGGATCCTGAAATAAGTGTCAGGATTTTTAAAACATAAGTTTCTTGAGACCCCACGTGTGCAAGTCTTACTCTATCTCAAATAGAAATACTTCCTTTCTGTATCTTAAGGGCTTAACCTGTTGTCCTTGTGGAGACAAAATTCATATTTGTGGACATAGTGACCATTAGATAACACAGGTTCAATATGTTCCCTAAGATTACAAGAAGCGGGCAGCAGCAATCCAAAGATAAATCATCGTATCCTCATACCTTTGGCCAGAAATTGATTTGAAGGGTATGTTTTGAATTCTGAATTTAACTATCACCCCTCCATATGTAAGGACCTGTCCTAATTTCTTAACTAAATTTATTTATAACCACTTTTTATCCATTTATTCCAGTGCATTTGTTGCCTTTTGTTGACATTAACTATTTTCTCTGGTGTTTGTCCTCCTGATGTAGAGACCGATCTTATTCACTCTTCACTTTTGTTTTGCTAAGCTAAACAGGCCAAATCCTTATAGTGTTCTTTAGCAGTACTGGTTTCTCTAGCCTCCTAGTCATCTCAGCATCATTCCAGTTTGAATTAATATTTTTTGAAAAGAAAGATGTCCACCTAGATAAGTTCTCAGCAATATCTTGTAAAATAGCAGTAATTTTCCATATTCCCACAGGAATGCTGACTGCATCTGATATAACCTAGGATCATATCTGTGCTTTCCATGGAGGCATTGCACCAGGAGGCAAATCCTCAGTCTAAAACTGACCAACAGTTTAAGACGCACTTGTTCTTTTCCTTCCTTGTTAGTACTTCCCAACCGATGAGCTCCCAGGTTATAGCAGAAATGTTTGTTATGTCCTGACTGCGGGTCCTTGCATCTTGTTCTATTCAAATTCTATTCATTTCCTAGTACATCATTTCTTCCTGTGTAAGTTTCCAGTCATCCAACAATATAATATTTTCAATTATTGTACCATCAAAAAATGTCACTGTGTTGTGGTCACTAATGGTGACTGTTTATTTGAGAACTCCACTACACTGACAACCATCTCATCCTTTTATTTTCAGTCAGTTTCTTACCTACCTTCAATTCCTGTAGTTAATTCCCTGTCTTCATTTTAACTGGTGATTTCTCATAAATTGAATACATGAAAATTTGTTGGAGTCAACTTTGGTCATATGTTCTTGGTCTTAAAAATCAGTTATCTTATTGAAGAAGGTATCTGGCATGATTTATCTTAAGTAAGTTAATGCAGGATTTTTATATCACTTTTCATTTAGCTTCAAGTTTTAATTTTTTAAGGTTACCAGGCCATTAATATTATTGAGTTGTTGTATAATTATTTTCCTGTCTGTAGCGAGAAGTTTTATTTTTGCTATTGTGCAGCTGTATGAAACAGCTCTATTTTTATTTATTAAACCACCTCTTCGATGTTTGCCTTCAATTTCACAATATCCTTTTAAATATGCACATCGTGCAATTGTCATTGTCCTGCCCTACTGGGAATCCAGGAATGTCTTTTTTTTTCCTGTAGTTAAAGTACAAATGAGTGTTGGATTCCTCCTTTCAGATCTTATCCTCTGGCTACAGATTGTTCTGTCTGCCACATTCCTATATTCTTATTCCTTTTCCCTCTTTGAGTCCATCCATTGGTTATCTCCACCATAGCTCCACCATTTCAAATGGAGAAGTTTTTGTGGGTTCTTCCTATTCTATTTTTTATTTTGGACAAGGAATATAGTAAGTATGGATGGGACCTCTCTGATTTGGACCCATAAAACACATTGACTTCTGTATGGTTGGCACTACTGCTCATCTACATGATTATCTGCTCTTCATCCCAGTGTGGTCCATGGAGATCACACAGCTTGGATCCTCTGCTGGTGCAACTTGCTCTCAGGATTTCATTCAAAATCAAGGTCACACTAGCCTGCCTGAGGCTTCACTACAAAACTAATTTATTTTTCACATTAGATTTATGATGGATGTTTTGTTGTTCTAGGTGTTAAGAGTTCTTTTCTCCCAAGGAGTTAAATGGGACCAGATAATAAAGGATTCTGAGGCTCTCTTTACTAACTAGCTACTAGTTTTTTGAGTGCTACCATCCAAATATTTAGGTGTTCAGATTTACTCAATGGATGTAGAAATGCTAGAGAAACCATGATAATGACTCTAAAAGCTTTCTGGATTCTGCTTGAACAGACTTTCAATTAAATATTGTTATGAAAACATTTCCTCATTTGTCAGTTAGTAACTTTCAGTCTCTCTCATGCCATCTGCTGTCTTCTGAGATCTTTAGTTCCCAGGCCATTTCAGGTCGCTTTTCTCAACATACTGTCTTTTCATCTTCCTTCCCCAACTTCAAGACCAAGTACTGCTCCAGCAGCCCTAATCCACTGTGTCATAGTAAGTGCTACATGCTCTTTCACATGCTCTCAATCTTCTATGCATACCATTGCTCACTGTTTTTTGTCTCATTGGTCATCCTTTCTAGAAACACGCAGAGTTTGTTCCATTATATATAATCTGTTCTTGTAGATGGGTGTTAGAACAGACACAGGCATCTAAAACCTGAAAATCACATAACATGGCTCTTGTGGATATACTTCAGCTATGCACATGCACAGCAATGTACTGCATATCTTTTTGCTATCTTTGTACAGTACTGGGAACAGAACTGGAATAAAACCTTGCTTTTAAGGCCGGTGAGGCCTCCTCTTACTCGATATGTGGAGCCCTGTGGGCACAGTGATATTATAGACCCTTAACATAACTGTATTAGACCCACAGCATTCTACTGTCCTGTGTACCATGCTTTTCTCTGAGGAGTTAATTTAATAATAGTATGACACTAACGGACAATTAGTGTAGTGGAACAACTAACAACAGTGTGGAAACTCTGATGCAGTGGACTTCTTTCATCCCACAGTTAAAAATCTACTTTTTGTTTTATTTTTCCTCCTGCAATATAGCTCTACATGACAGCCTGTCTTTGACATGTTCATAGATCAAAGGTATTTTCTGTTCTGACTGAAGACATAATTTGCTCATGTACTGTTTCAAAAATCACTTAGCCCAGTTGTACCATGATAGTCATCTCTGTACACTAAACCTGGACTGTCCTCTGCTACATTTGACTTTCAAGTCCTTAGCTTGTTTCTGTGTTCTACTCTGCATATTTGAAGGTCCCCATTGTGCTGGGAAAATAAAGAATCTGTCTGCCACAGCAAGGAAAGCAGTTGTTGAGCAGGATTGCGTGGTGGCCATCTGAGGTCTGTAGCCTTTAGAAATCAAGAGGAAAGCATTCAAGATCTCAGCCTTAATGCCCTTAGAAATCTCATCTCAACTTCGTAGCATCATCATATAACTCTTTGGTAGCAAGACTTTTAAAAGCTTCTAGTTAAACAGGAATCAAACTTTTAATCTAATTCATGGAAAAATAAAAGATATGTTATATCAAATAATAAACTCCATGACTTTAACAAGGCTTTCAATTTTCATATGAGAGATAGGGACTGATAAATGAGATTGAATCTTGGACAAGGTTCCTAAGCTAAAGGATGAATATACTTCTAATGAGAATAAATGATTAGACAGACATCAACAAATGGTGAACAAGGAGAATGGAATGGGGGGTGTGCTAAGGAAAAACAGTTAGAAAAGAGAAAAACTCATGAAGAGAAGATAGCTAATTATAAGTAGGTTGCCAAAGGGCTTCTGAAAAGACGATGAGAGTTTAATTATGGTTGCATAAAACTAGGCTGTTCCTAAGAGTTACATTAAGGAAAACAGAGGTCATAAAGGGAACGTGTCAGTCCAGAATGAAGGATGTGATCAGGTCCCAAAGATACATGTAGATTTGAATCTTGTTGGTCAGAGAAGAGTGAAAAACAGTTTCTTAACATCAAGAAAATTTGGCTTTATCCAGGAAAATTTTCCGTTACCTTGTACTAAGCAGTCTGCAGGAAGTATGGACTGTAAGTAAGAAGAAAGTTGTAGAGAAGCTGTAGGTGCAATGAAATCATAGCAAATAATAGCATGAAATTGTTATAGCATTTTATATCCTTGAATTGTCATTCATGAAGAGTATGCTAGAAAACAAGTAATAGGGTTTTTAAAAGAGAAAGGAAGATTATATTGGAATTGGATGAGAAAGTTTAAATTGAAATGAAAAAGAATATTCACAAATATGGTCAGTTATGGCAGAAACAGAAGAAGTTATGAAAACTGGTCAGTGATAATTTACAGTGCATTGTGATCTTATCATGGTGTGTCATAACAACACTACTTTCATAGGGAATCAAGCTTTTTCAGTCTATGAGACTTTTAGAAATGGACACCAGTGAGCACCCTTAGAATACTGAGCAAGGTGATACCTGTATAAGCACATGAATAACACACACACACATACTAACACTTTTCTCAGATTCTGCTTGTTTCAAATAATCCTTTTTGGCTGTATGACAAATAGCTTGATTCCTGTACAGAAGTACCGTTGCCTTTGCTTGTGCTGTTTTGGGTGTGGTGCATGGCAGCACTCCTATGTGTAAAAAGCTTCAGGGGGAAAGCTAAGTTGAACACATGAATTTTGTGCTAGATTCAGAAAATCACTAGGTTCGATTCAGTCATTAAACAGTTTAAAAGAAATGGCATTGGATTGCAGTATGCTCTTCCAAGATCAAAACTAGTGTTGTTTTTTATCTTATCTTTTAAAATGAAATCCTCTTATTATTCAAGTGGATTGAGATAGATATAGCTTGTGCTAATCTGTTGATAAAAATGTATAGGTAAGTGGAGATAATTCTAATGTCAGTTCTGCGGAATGCCTACCTCTCTTCAGTTTTCAATTCAAGACTGCTCCCATTGGTATTCAATAAGTAAATCCACAGGAAGGGACATGTGGGTTGTGACACCCAGTGTTCCCAAGCTGCAAAGTCAGATGCTGGAAGGGAATTCAAGAGCCTCTTAAGGTCCTTAAGTTGCTTCCATAGGAAATGAGGGCTGTCACATCCCTTGGGTTTATAATACAGCACGTGTGGGAGTTGTTGAAGACAGCTGGTAGAAAACACTAGAGAAAGAGCTACAGCTGAGATTTTCTCCCCTGTTAGGTCTCTCTGTGAAACTGCTGTTCAGAAACAGAAATTGCTTCCAGTGCTCACACACTTGAACTGCACAGGTGGGTACAGAAAACTGGATCACTCTTTTCTTTAAAGCAGACACTGGATATGCTTCCATATTGACCTCTTCCATAAAAGGTTCTGGTTTTGTTCAGAACATTTCAAAGCATCTCTATAAGACATAGCCATATTCATATTGTATACCAGTTTCCTGCTATTGGGATAACTTTTATTTTAGATGAGAAGGACAAAGCAAATAAATCTTCAGAGAGAGATATGCCATGTACTAGAATTTCCAGCTGTCCACAGTGTAACTAAACAAAGTATAATAATAGCCACCAAAGGATCTAGAATCAAGAATATAGATGTAATTACATATAAAACAGATGTAAATTAAGTAAGTAGATGAATTAAGCCTGAAATAAGCAACACTTCTGACAAAAGTAGGGAGCACAATTAATATAACAGACAATAGACGTAGAGAAGAGCTGTTCACAGCAGAAGTAAAGAAGAAATCCTTCTGCAGCGAAAATGTGTTTTATAGCTTTCTCCAAAGGTATGCAAAAAGGTTTGGATGTAGCCATCTCTCCAGGTTCAAAGAAAGGCTTTGACATGCTGCTTGTTAAGTTGAAAGGAAATTGAAAAGCTATCTACCAAGGAATGCTGGGCTTCATTAAATATTGTATATGGCAGTAAACTGGGTAGAAAATGAAAGGAGGAATCAGCATGTTAACAGTTGGTTAAATGAGCTGGTTTTCTGCACTAGCAGATGGTGACTGGTCACTTAAAATGATTAATCAAAGCAATAACATAAGAAAGCAATCAGAAATCAAAGAAAGATTATGAGAAGAAAGGCAAGTTTTTCGATGGCACAATGTGACCTCCTTCAATTTGTTTCCATACTTTCTTCACAATTTCCATTTCTTTGGTGACTCCATTTCTTCTTGTTCATGTATTCACAGTTGTTCTTTCCTTCCATTTTCCTTCCATTACAGAGCAAATATTTCTAATAAAACAGAGACGTTGAAGTGTAAAAGCTATGTGTCATACCTCTCCCAAGGAACTCTGTATGTCCCAGCTGGATTAACGTGACCAGTGAATATTTTTTGCAACATGTATTATTATCATCTCACTTCCCTTTTATCCAGTTTATAGCCATTTTGCTTCCAGTAAAAAAGGCCAAAATTTGAGAAGTTGTGCAGTGTAAAATTTCTATCACTGAGTACTGCCATTTCAGCAGTTGTTTTTGCACAGCTAAATTGTGTTAAAGATTGAAATTGCAGCTTCACTGGACCTGACATATTTAGGAGTAAGGTAATACCTTCTGAGTTCAGACTTCTTTCTTGTGTATTGAAAGCAGAAACTCATTTAGAGGCACACACTGATAATCTTGAGAAATCCTGTATATCATTTGTGAATCCTGCCCATAGTATTGGAAGCTAATTGTGGGGAGGTCTCCATTTTAGACATTGAGCCGCTTCTCAGTCAATGTTCCATTCAAAGTGATAACATAATCAGGATCAAGAAGCGTATTTCACAACTTGAAAATAATTTTGCCCAGTTCCTGAACCAATCCTGTATTTTACTTCAGCTTCCACAGTGGAAAGGGGGACACAATCCACATGATTAGTACAGCCTTTAGACGATATTATTAGAATAGCTGTTCATTTTACCTACTTCAAATAAATTGTTACATCTTTAAATATATTTCTTCTAAATACTGTTATTAACAATGTACATTAATTTAGGGAAATGCTCATTCTACCATGAACGACTAAGAAATAGTTTCAGAAATATCTGTTTTAATATATATTATATATTGCTTAATTGATTCATGCTTTTCACATTTGGGATTAAATTGAATTCAGTGTTCTGTAGAACAGCTAAGGATATATGCAAAATCAAAATCGTGTATTGTCTTAATGGGGCTTCCACACAGAGCACTTATCAGTACTTTGACATTACACTCTGTGAGAAGCTAAAATCTTTTTCAAAACCTTTTAAGGTTACATTTTTATCCATGTGATTAAGCCTGTAGACTAAATTATAGAGTGAACAATCTACCATGAAAGGCCAACTGATCTCAGTACTTCATACTTTCCTTTAGACAGAAACAGTGAAAAGATTTGATTTTATCGATCACAAGGGAAGTTAACGAGATCAGGGCAGGTAGACATTACTCTAACTCACTCAGTAGTTCATATATGACACATAGGAGGTGTTGTCTTATCTCACTAGGAAGATCATCTCTAAACCTTTGGAAACAACTTGAAAAAAGTACCTTGAAAGTGTTTGCCTGTTTTCAGTAGGTTTAGTTGTATAACCAGAGATTAACAAGACATTTGTTGTGTTCTGTTCTCTCAGATGCATTTCAAGCAGAATTTTTCTTGTTATGTATTTTTACATGTAAACTTAACTCTGCTTTTTCAAAGTTCTTGCTTTCTTTTTATTAGTTACACACTATTCAAGAGCGTAAGACTGAAGGACCTTGAACACAGCAAGAGGACACACAGCACCATTCCAAAGTCACAAGCTTCTGGCCACATGGAAAACTCCTTTAAGTGCCTGCCTATGGAGCAAGATGCCATATAGATCACCTTTTACTGCCTTTTTATGTAGACTTCTAGGAAAAGTCCACCCCATGAACAGAGTTAACAGTCTAGGAGAAAGGTTAAAGAAAGTGTATAGACAAGGTATTCCTTGACTTATCCCCTGTTTATGCTGAGATGATTTAAACTGGCAGGAGGACCCATTCTGCAGGGTCCTCTCCTAGGGCTAACCTTTCCTCAAAATCTCTATCTACTGTGTCACCTATATAAAATAATTCTTTTAAAGTATTTAAACAAGTTCTTCCACAGAATATGCACAATCTTCAAAAAGATAGCTGAAAATTCAACTTGACATCCTTCTTCCTCTTTGTCTGAAATCTGGGGCATGATCTCTATATTTCTTTGCACTGTATGATATCCTGGCAAACTTTTCAATGCTCTAAAATAATAATCTATCTCTATTTTTTCCCTAAGATCTTGGTTCTGAGATTGCTCTTGTCCTATTTTTGGAAGTTGAAGCAGGATAGGTGTCTTATTTATTCAAAGAAGAAAGGTCAATCAAATAATTTTTACACTGTAGTTTTTCTGGGTTTTGCAGAACAGAATTGTAACCAATTCCATAGATTTTTCTTCTCACTCAGCTGTAAGTAGTATGTACCAAAATCAGTAAATCATTATATCTCCAGAAAACAAATAGGAAAGGCTCAGAGCTGATGGATTCAGAGTACCTGTGCAGGCATTCTTTCCCACAGGTGAATCAAGTAAAAGTTTGCATGGCCCCTACTTATATTTTACCTGTTTTCTAAGGGATATGATTTTAAAACCCACTAAAGTGATCTTTTTCCATTGAGTTTTTAGTCCCCATGGACTGTGTCAGCCTTTTGCTATCCTGTGTGCTGTTAGATGCAGAGGTGGCCCAGTACTCAAATTCATTTTCATGAGCAAAACCTTAGAACTTTTCAGCAAAACATACTAGGACAAAATACCTAAAGGTTCAGAATACTGTAAAAGAACTGTAACCCACAAAATAAAATGAAGAGATCATTTTGTTGGCTGTGATCCACATCTCAGAAATGTTTGTATGATCATAGTATTTTTAAAAATCTATGATTTATTGATATTCAGATGATTTCTTTTAAAAAGATCTATTGAAGGATGAAAGGTATTCTTTTAAAAGCAAAATAATTAGCAGGTTTTTATTTCTCAGCCAACATTTGGAACCTTGCAAACTCTTGTTCTAGGATTAAAATATCAGCATCATTAAAAAGAACCATGTGGCATTTCTGTTAAATTCATTACATCTCCCTTTTTTCCTTTGTAGCTTTCCAGTTTTCACAGCTCATCAGATATGAATCATTTATATCTAAAAAAGTTTTAAAAGTTAGCTTTATTTTTGCAATATTTTATTTCAGGAACAAAATGGAGCTTTGGAGTTTTCTGAAACTGAGCCAATGAACTGAACTTTCTAAAATAGTTTCTTATGACAAAGGTAAGAGGGCAACATCAGATCTAAAAAAAATTAATTGAAGGACTAAACATTTATAAATTCTGCAAAATTTGAGTCTTGCTGTTCTGTTTTACCTCTGAGTGATTAGGTGATAATCTTATACACCATCTTTTAAGACTTTCTAAGTCAAAACCTTTATTGAAATTTTGAAGTGTCCCTTTTTACCTGGAAGGTTTTCTCAGCAAACAGAGTGAAGTACAACACTGAATTGACAAATGTTTACGTGGAGATAGGACCAAAAATGCCTAGTGGGTGCTGTCTACCCCAACAGATACTGTTTTTGCAATGTCATACATCTTAAACTGTTCATACTAATAGGAGGTACTCTTGGAGCCAAGCCTGTAGCTGCCTTTGCATTTTGTGATAGAAAGGCCTAACTCAATTACCACTGTTAAGGGGAAGCTGTCAATAGCATGGTGTATCAAATTGCCAGGAATTTCTAGCAAGCACTAGGTCTGCTAGTAAAGCATTTTCTACCTGCATACATTTTTTTTTTATTTCCAGCAAAAATGGTAATAAAAGGCATTTTAGTGAACTTGCCATGTGAAAAACGGAAGATTTTCTCCACAGGAGTTAGGTGCCCAGTTTCCAATGAAATCTGATAGGTTTTTGACATCTCATTTCTTTAGAAAAGCAGTTTTCTAACACCATGTTTACACTGGAAAAATTACTATGAATATGTTAGTATAAAAGTAGAAATAAAATACATCCACCCAAATGAATGAAATTCCCTTTGCACAAAATAACCATTGCAAGTTAGTTTCAGAATTTGTGAAGGAAACCACTGATTACTCTCCCATTCCATCCCAGATAGACCAAAGCAGTCTGGCTGTATCCCTGTGTGCAAGTGTTGTAACATAGTAGGAGTGGATCTCCAGAGCAAAACAGTTGGTGCAGAGGACCTGACATCTGGATTACGCAGAGCTTAAAGGTTTTGCCGCTGCCTTGCTCGGTCCTATGCACTGGACCTCATTAACAGCCCAAATGCCCTAGTTGATGTGGTCCCAAACCACTCTTGAATATGACAGAGAGCGCAGTAAGTGGGAATGGTTGGGAGATTCAGTTCAAAAGTACTTTCCTGATCTGAACTGAAACAGTAGTGGAGATGTATCCTACAAATCATTTGTGGGATATCCCCTCTGACAGGTGGCATCTTTGAAATGCTTTCTGCCTCTGATATGGTCCTCTCCATGCATCATCAGCAGTGGATCTGCTTCAGGTTCTTTGTGGAATACAGCATGAAAAAATGTAATCAAACAATGCATTATCAGTGCAAAACCTCAGAAACATTCCTGATCTTTGTGAAATGCTGCAAGTCCCCCAGTTTGTCTCAGCACCCCAGATAAAGTTACATCGCAATGCAGCACTATGCTGAGTGTGGTTCCCACAAGTGAGTTGATTAAAGAAATGGAGGTCCTGTTTGCAGGAATTAATAATGCCTTGAAATTTGTCTCCACACCCTTGGCTATGTCAGTAGTATTTCATGTATGCTATGTGCTGGTTGCATACTGCCAATGAGTTGAGCAGAAATCTTATTTCTGTGGTGAAGTAGCAAGATGCTTGCAGTACTTTAAATTGTTTCAGATGAAAGAGGCAATTTACACCTTGAGCATCACTAAAGATGATTTCAGCATGTTTTATTTCTTGTCATTAGCAGCATAACTATTTCTATTATTCAAATGAAAATAGGCACTAAATTAATGAAGTGCTGGAATTTTTAACCTCCAAACTGGTTTTGCCCAGCTTCCTTTTAACCAACAGAAGTGTCAGATCAGGCCAGCAGAATCCATTCACAATTTATAAGTTTTCTTACCCTACTAATGTAAATGTAAAATGTTTGATACAAATCTCTATTTATTTTACTAGTCTCACATTCATTCTAACGGAGGTGAAAAACCTGCATATTTATTTTGTGGCTGGGTGTCTCCTTGATTCAGAAAATGTTATGTGGTGGGCATGTTAGGTTTTTTTTTAAGATAAGTAGCAATGTCCTAAAATTCTGCCAATCTTACATTAGAATGGAAAGCAGTCTTTCTGCTTTTACCATCAAAAAAAGTTCTCTTTCCTAAAAATGGAAGATTATGATTTTGATCAAAGATTGCTGGAAATTTGGATATAATGAATATTGTGCAAGTTCTGAAATGTCATTTCATGGAGAAATTGAGAAATAATTAACTCTCCTCCGTAGATACTAATGTATCAGTATATAAGCTTGGAATTCTGAACTACTGAGTTTTCCAGTATAAAGAGAAGATTGTCTCAAAAAACTTTCAGATACAGATTTGCTTCTCTTTACATTTGCAGAAGTCTGAAATTTAAGTACTGTGAACATGAGGCCTCTACAGATTAACATAACTTTACTGGGTACAAGATCATCTGAGTGACTTCAGCAAAGGATTTATTTTAATTTAGAATATAAATTTCCTTTTTATGAGTTTCCTTTGTGAACCACAAAGATTAAGTGTTATGTTAGTGGAAGACAGAAACTGCTTTACCGCATCAGCTTACCTGAATTTCTGCTTATTACAGGCAGAATTTATCCTCTTACAGTTTGAGTATATAATAAATATATGGAGAAGAAAAACATTTAATTAGATGTAGGTAGAAACAGAAAGACTGATTTAGAGAAGTGTTTTATGGTAGAAATAACTTCATCTCTGAAATAAAATGCTGATGGCATTATTGCAAATACAGTATTGAGAAAATGAAAAAATAATCTAAACCCCAAACAAACAAAATACTAGCATAGACTGTGCTGAAGAGCTTCAGATGTCAGTATCCTATTTTGGGCAATTCTTGCAAAATACAGGAAAATGTATTTAAAAGTGTTTGATTTTTTGTCTTTCTTTGAAGTAGAAAAAGCTGAAAGAGTATGAATCTCTTTCATATTAGAGCAATAATAATATTACTTCATGAAGCATCTTTTAAAGAAAGAATTACAATACAGGTGAAGGAAGAGCTATGGTTAAGAGAAGTTTAATGTCATCATAAATGTGCTAAACTATTGACCGGCTGCTCTTACATGTAGTGTTTTTGTTTTCCAGAGGCAGTTGTTTTAAATCATTTATTACCTGTTTGAAGAAGTTAATGAACAGCATGTAAAGGGGACACTTTTGTTCTTTCCTTTTTTCCCTTACATAATGATGTTTACTGTCTGGCACAATGATTATTCAATTTTCAGAGATGTTCACCACCTTCTGCTGCTGATTAAATTCCTGTTTGGTTTCCCAGCCAAATCTGCTGGATTAAATTAACAAGATCTGTCTGCTTTAGTGGGAATGACCTGCGCTGACCTTCAGCTTGTACAAAATAATAATCTTTTCAGTGATTTATTGATTCAGTGCTCTTTATCTTCTTTTAAAGAAATGTGAAACAGAAATGTTTGCCTTTACCTTGCCTGAATTTGCAGACATGCTCTGCTTATTTCATTACGCTAGAGACTTTGGCCCTTGCTGTATAATAGCTTTGCACTCTCTGCTATTATTAACACTTCGTTTTCTTTAGAAGTTTCACCAGACCTTGATTACTCTCAGGACAAAACTTCACATGATCCTTCAATCTATAATAGGTCCCAGTCTTGAAAATTATCCCCATCAAAGGACCAATTTAAGAAGATTAAAACCTTTCTCTCTTTTCTAAAGTAAATTCATTTTTTATTGAATTACTTCCTTAATTCATTTGTTTTGCTGTTGCCAATCAGGTAGCAAGGAAACTATAGAGAAATTATGTTAGGAATGAATATGAAGATGATATAAACTATAGTGAGTGTAAGAATCTTGAGTATTTAATTCTACTTCCACTGCTATTCAGGTTGATTTAATAACCACTAAGTGGAGAAACTACTTCTGAAGTCCAGAGAAATAGAAGTACAAACTCTCCTTTCCTATTTGCTGGATAGATTAGACTGGGTTGTTTTACAATCTTTGCTTTGTATGTGTGGGCTCTGAATGGTACTTTGACCAGTGAAATCTGATGGCCATTGCTAAGGCATAGTACTTGTCATCTGCCATGGAAAATAGTGCTCTAAGAGCACAGATAATTTCAGCTAACACCTGTGGAATAAAGAAGAAAAGTTATTGAAAACAAAGAATCTGTCTGAGATGAAATAGAAATAGTGCTAGATCTTTAGCTACAGTTTGGATAGCTTTCCCCTTAGAGATTATTTCTTAATACTCACTGCATATTGTAGTGTCTTAAATGGCACCATATTTCTAGAAATGAGTGGTTGATGTGGGCAGGTGTGAAAGACAATGCCTGGTCTTCTTGTCTTCAAGTAGACCTACTGTAGTTATGGCTTGTGCTTCATGGTCTCTAGCACAGGACCAAAATTATTATGCGATGGTGATAAGGTTTCTGTGGGCAATCCTGCATAGATATATAACAATTAGGTGTTTTACTATTTGACTATGCTTCTTTTAGTAACATATTTCTGAACTTATTTTCTAACATTCTTATTCAACAACACTTAGAGTTGTGATACAAGCTCAAGCCTTCACCTACTGCAAGTGAAATGGTACTGAGGGTAAAAGCTGCCCTTAATGGGAAAAGTGCCTTTGTCAAACAATGTGTGAGAAGACATGAATTTAAAGACAACCTACTATGAAATTGTCTAGTTATTAACTGTAGACTGAGAAGTGTGCATCTGGGATATAGTGCAGCCTTGTGCATGTGGAAGATAGAGGATGTTAACTTACTTCTTCAAGCCCGTAAGCCAGTGCTGGAAGTGCAAGAAAGATAGTATGTTGGAGTCTTGCTGTCCAGGTGAGTTGGGAGCTATCAGTTGAGTAGCAGCGTGGTGGCCTGACACTTTAGCTGGATGCTTCAGTGGTCCCTGCTGAGGACTTTCAGACTTTGTGATCCATTGCTCTAGACCTTTGAGGTATAGCTGGTAGATATTCAGAAAGCCACTCTCATGAATATCAGTTCTCCATCATGTATGCAGTGAGTCTTACCCATGACACTCTGGAATTACAGCTTTGAAGCTGATAATCCACGCTTTTCAGGTAGATACCTTTGGTGGGTCATATACTGGTGATGGTAGGAATGGAAATTTTGCTTAAGGAGTCAAAAAGACTATTGATGCAGGAAAACTGAGACTGTGGAAACACTAAGCATTACTTCATTATTTTTCTATTTATTTTCATCTTTCTCTTCTATCAGGTTTGCTAAGGTGAAGTTATTTTTATTTTATAGCCGTGGTTGTCACTTCACTTTAAAAGTACAGTTAATAGTGCTGTCTTCATTTGTAGATCTCAAAGCCCTTCAGGTGAATGTTGTTTTCCCCTTTAGACAGGTGGGAAAATTTTAAAGAAAAGATTCCCTTTATGCATGGCTTTGGAGTAGATATTTTTCCTTTGTTGTCAGGAGGAAATTTTTAAAAATCTGATTTGTTGACACCACTGCAATATTAAACCATTTCTAAGCTATTTCAGTAAATCGGTTCTTTGGTTTATCCCAGTTGCACAGCTTCAGCAAATCCTTTTTATGTGAAACTTAACGGAAAAATGGTTGCAATACATTTCAAGCAAGAGACCAGATGAGCACTTACAGACATCTTCTTAAGTGACCAATTGATTTGTTGATGACACTGATGAAGGGCAGTGTCCCCTAGTAAAGAGAGATGAGGTAACCACATAATACTCTGATATCAATGTTTTTGTGTTATTGTTGTCTGTGCACACTGATAAGAACCAGAATGGCCGTCTAAACCATACTTTAGTGCCTGTATTGATTGCTGGTTCTCAAACCAGCGCTGTTACAAATTGACCATTTATCACTTCAGTGGGAATGAACATCCCCAGACTCGGTGCTACGACTAGTCTGTAAAGAGGGTCTTTTCAGATAAAAAAAACAACATGTAAGATGAAAACAAAAATAAGAGCTACATTTTTCTAGCCTTATGTATGTGGGAGAATCAGGATAGTATATACGGGCCACAGTGTTTACTGCATACACTCTGTCTGTTGTGACACATTGGCTGCACTCGAACAAGTGCCCCTGCAAAGCTATTTGGTTGTCTTACTCTGATACACCCAGGAGGGTAATAGCTGCCAGGGCACTCACTAGGACACCTTCCTGCGTATTAGAGCAGTAATAAAAGTCAGTGCTGTGCTCAAATAAAAATTCACTGAGGTCCAAAGGCTGTAGCTCTGGGTTCGAGCTTCAAGTCTCATTTAAAAATTGTTAGCTTGTTTTCTCTAAGTTTCATATTAAATGATTAGGTTTGTTTTGAGAGCACATAAAGTTTACGCCCATATTTTACTGATGATAACTTTTACTTTCAAGAGGGTCTCACTTTTCCTCAGTGCATTTGGCAGCTGAAACAGGTTAGTTTTATTTGCTTTATACAAGAAGATAAATGGACAAAGATTTTCTAAAATGATTGTCTGAGACTTGGTGCCTTAAATACATATTGAGTTTTCTAGTTAAATGCCCTATTTTCAACAACTATAATCTAGCAGTTGCTTTGGAGTTTGGAGAGGAAGCCCGAGTAAGTGGTGCTTTTGAAAACAAGTCCTACTTGACTTCTAAATTCATTCTTGACATCTTACTAAATGGTCTGATTTTTGGGTGCCTTACTCCTGTAAATATTTCTGCTAACTTTAGTGGGAACAGCTAGCTGTTTGGCACTATCACTTTAAACTCCATTCTTAATGTAATTTGGCATTTGCCTGTATGTCTTCCCATAAATATTTCCATATTTTGATATCAATTATCCAGTTGCTGGTTTACTGTCCTTTTGCAGTCTCTACAGACAGGAGATTTCACATGATTATTTGTGATTATGTACTGTGCATCAGCATATCGAACTGGCCAAGCAAAGGTGTTATTCCATATGAAAGCTTCTGAAATTACTGTGGAACTTCTTTAAAATGTAAAAATACTTTCAAATTGTAAAATAGATCTAGGTCTATAAAGGTATCTGGTCCTTGTGCCATTAACCACTCAAAAAACGAATTTACCATATTTACATATCTCTTTGATCTCCTGCATAGCCTATGGGGAAAAAGAGGTTCCTCCACAGAAAGTATCAGAACTCGAGTGAAGTGTTTTGAGGTGCCTTAGCGAGGTGGGATGGTTTAGGGCAATACATCTGTATGCAGACTGTGTGATTCTTGTGACCTTAGTCTAGAAAGAATCCTGGTGCATTATATATGAAGAAATAAGTAAGAGAAAAAGGTTGTTAATAATCATTATTATCTTGAGTGTGTTCTTCCTTATTAATTTTTTATTAGAGGCAGAAATCAATTCTTTCCTTATTTTAAAATATCATCACTGTCTCTAAAAAAATAAATATCATGACACAATGATGAAATACGCATCCTTTCACCTGAGAGAAAATAGCACTTTCAGTGGGTAGGGGCTGTTCCACATTGTTAGTGAGTGATGAATTGCAGCTTCCTGTACTAAAGATTCATTGACTTCAACTTTGTGTCTCCCTATCAGCAGGCAGAAGATAGGCTCTCTCTGTCAGAAGTGTATGATATAAGTGACAGGATGCCAAATACATGGTTTGGGAAGAATTTTCCTTCTGCTGTGAATCATGGAGGCCTGAACAGCACTTTTTTCTACAAACTGTAAGTGACTATAAGGGCATTCACACTGCTTCGAGCTAGGCATGCAAAACAGGTAGCTAAACAAGGAGCCAGAACTTCTCAGGCTCCCTATGTACTCGGTGGAAAGAGAATTGCAGCCAAGGGGGTATTAAGTGGTTTGAGGAATACTTGGCAAGAACCTGCCCCTCTTATGATTGCCACAGGGAACCAGCTTCCAAAACACAGCACTTCAGCTGAGTGCATACACTTAGGTAAAGGGTGTAATGCACCTGATGCTATGTAGCATAAAAGTTGATCAGGAATCGGGTAATGTCACAGTGAGTAACCATGTAGCTCTTGGTTACGACGTTTCTCGCTAGGAGGAAATGAATAAGCTTCCTTCAGATCTCTAGCGGGCGACCTTGCCCTCTGTTTGCTGACTCCTTTGACTTGGAAAGCCTGCTAGAGAGGGAGCTGAAGCTCCTCTCTCCTTGCTTATGACCTTGGCTGGTATAGCCTCTACCCCATCATGTGAAGGGGTAGCTCTTGGAGGAGGAGGAACTCTTGGACAAGTGACTCCACATGACTGTGCTTTCTTGTTTCTCTGTGGGGACACACAGCAGAGCATGCCACCTGGACAGTTCTGCTTATTATATTGAGTGAATAACAAAAAAAAGGGTATTAGATTTTAAAAATTAAAATTAGTCTTGAGGTTTAAAGCTTTTCTTGATTTGCCTCTTGGTTTTGAGTCTTTGGAGGTCTCAAACTTTTCTTTGCCACTGGGTAAGCTGGATAGGAGTGATTTTTAAATGAATCCCAAGATTCTCTGACCCCCAGAGAAACTGCCTCTTGAGGCTCTCTCTGAGTCCATAGGACTTCAGGCTTGCTCTCCCTACCAAAGAATGGTGATCAAACCAGAAATCAGTCAAAATATGCGTACCTAGTAAGTCACTAAGGGTAAAGTTGACTTTTGCAGCTGCAAGTAGGTGGGAAAAGGCTCTTTTCTAAGGTGTGTTTCACTGTTAAGATACAGAAAGGGCTGATGTGGAACTGCAATGTCTAAAGATTCAACAGCATGTTTAAAAGCATTAATGAATCAGATTCTTTAATCTGAAGTGCTTGTTGCCCTTAGGATTGGTGATAAATAATACCGCTACTTCCACAAGCATACTGTGTCAAACTTAGCTTTCTCTTTTCCTCTCTACAAACTGCTCACTTTAAACCAGATCATAGGTTCAGAAAGCCTGTTGAATCCTGAAATTTGCCTTTGTTTGAAATGTAGCTTCATTAACCCAACTGCAAAAAAATTTCTCACTTTTTTTGCAACCATATGATAAATAACAACAGAGTGATACTCAATGAAATAAATAAAATGGTCTGTATTTCATAGAAGGAAGTGGAATGCAACTGTGTACTTTTATGATGACTGGGTTTTCTACCAATGTTATAGCTCCTGGCTCCTTAATATGTTAACTTTGCTTTGCAGCAGTCTCAGAGCATTAAACAACAATAAACCCCAGATGAACAGGCTAGCTAAGGATACTTATATGTATTTCTCAATGATACGGCAATGTTAATGTCTGATACTGGATCTTTTAGGACAGGAATGTGTAGTTACTGAAAAAGGTGCATGTTCAAAACATCTTGAGTATCTGTAGGTTATGAATATTGTTTAGAATGGCCTGGAAACTGCTGTAACTAACTCCAAGGAGCTGACTGATGAGATGTGGGACAGAGCACATGATTACGGAACTGCAAATGGGTCTAAAAGCCTTTTTCAGCTTTTCCTAACCCACATCTTGACCTGAAAGCAGCTTAACCATGGAGTTACAAATTCTTTGTAATTTTTTCTTGGATTCCTGAAGCAAGGCAAAGGCACATTTCAATGGTGCAGTGACGAGTGCAGATGGCAAGCTAACTGGCACCTTGGATGAACACAGTGAATGCCAGGCAGCTAAGAGAATGTGAAAAAAGGCAGCATATAGATATGCTATATAAGCCAGTATGAAACTAGACACAAATTCCTCAATTAAAAAATAACTTCAGATTATGACCAGCAGCTGCCCAAACAAATGCTGCCCTTAAATCAGACAGAAATAATGGACCTGCATCTCTGAGGAGCTTACAACTTGTTAGCAAAATGTCCTCTTTGTTGAAACTTGGCATACATATTTTAGACTGATAACACATTTCTTCTTCTAAGCACCTAAACCCAATTTTGTCTGCTGTATGGTATAATTAATGATTTAGCTGGAAGTCAGAGGAAAAATAATCTTTTTATATTTATGTCTTGACTGATATAAGACCTCATTTTGACAATGCAACATCACTAACACATACTTTAAAGCAAAGGAAGGAACACATTCTTGAGTTCACACAGTAGTGATCAGAAATAACAGCATTTTTATAGTTCATCTTGCATGGAGGATGCTATTGTGAGAAAATTGAAGATAAAATTTATCTTTGGAGGTGAAATGAAGGGAGGAAAAAAGAGGATCTCAGTTTTTCATTCTTTATTCTTAGTCATCAGGATTAACTGTTGCCTGTTTATCACTAGAGCTCCTATTCCTCCTTTACCTCTGGCACTCTCATGGAGAAGGCAATGTGAGCTATACATGAGACATGTTGCATGACCACCAGCTGCTCAATGATCCTTGAGACGATGGGAAAACAGACAAAACAGAACTGTGTAATTTTCTAAACACTTTCTACAGGTAAGCTTTGAACAGGATGGATTCTAGAAATGTGATAAGTTTATGTATATTAGAGCCTACAATTCCGGTTGCTTGCGTGGCAGTGATCATGTCTCAACTCTGATAGTCAAGGTAGACTTCAAGATTATCCTGAAGCCAAGCTCCAGCTTCTGTCCATCTCATAGTTAAACTCTCATTACCAGTCCGTCTTGATTAGACTGATCTTACTGCTGCTTTTCTACGGGCTTGATGCTTTCTGCAGTGTCAAATTCACTTTGTTTTGATGGTCTTAAGTGTAGCAGTTCTGTCAGCAGTGATCCCTCAGTGCTCTGCTTCTGCTTCACAATCCTTCTATATATCTCTTTCTCTTTTTGTTAGGGACTAGACTAAAAAGTAGTCTACACATCGAATTGAACAGAAGCTCTGCTTTGGGTATTAAAGATGCTGATGTTGATGGCTTTAAGTGGGCTGTGTTGTAGCAGGATGGCTTATGTGGGTCAGAACAGTTGAGAACTTCCCTTAAGCTTGACCCTAAATATCAGCATGGGCAGATCCTGTGTCTCCTTTTGAGAGGTTTCTTTTTGTGTCTTCCACCAAAATCTAAGTCTTTGTGCTTTTTCTGTGGAAGATGTGTGGTAGATACATCTTCTGTCTGACTTGCATAGTCAGTCTTATGTGTGTTGAATCCTGTGAGAAGAAGCACTGGAGTCAGAAGGTTCGGCCAATATGAAGGGCAGGGAGTTTAGGTTAAAAGTTCAGTAGAGATGAAAATGTAAACCTGATTTTCTCCTACTAGTGTCTGAGCTTTCTCAGCTTCTATTAAATGAGGGCATTGATCACCTTGGAGAAATGAAACTTAGGTTTTCACCTTTGTGATGGCTGCATTGAAGGTCTTTTGTCTAGTTTTGGTCACATGTTTTTATGTGACTGCTTGAGCTCTCCAATCAGATAATCCTCATCTTTTGTTTTTGAACTACCTTCCCCAGACTGAATTGCTATCACAGTGAAGAATCTTCTCATGAGTAGATAATTACCTAGTATCTACTTGACATCCTTGGTTTGTAGACATGTGCTATATTACAAGATGAACCTTTCTCTTAAACATTTCTTGACTTTTAAGAACTTCCTACTTACAGAAAAATGCTAGGGTTCAAATCCTCAGGTAGAGTAAATCAATGTCTTTGTATTATGCCATGGAAACTGTGTTGATTTACAGCTAGTGAACATTTCACAGTAGATATTGATTGAATTTCTTGTTTTCTAGTGGGAACAGGTCCTGAATAACTTCTGCATTCTCTTTGCTTTCTCTTCTCCTTCTGCATATTAAAAAAATTTGTTTCTTTTAATAATAAATCCTATAGCGTTTTTTTTGCACTATATAATAAAATCTCTCAAGAACATTTATGGAAGTACATTCATTTATTTATGCAAAATTGCTGCCACCTTCACTTTTTTCTCCTTTTTCATGGTGTTCAAATTAAATATTTTATTCATTTGTTGCAGTGGTACCCGCCATGCATATTACTTCATGATGATGGAATGAGATTGATGTGCTGCTTTGTAATCACCTATCTATACATGCCATCTTTGTCAATACTGGTTCATTTTTGTTTTTCTTTGCCAAGAGACAAGTGCAGGAAATCAAATAAGCGTGTATAATACTGTTTGAAAATTAAGTTTATTACATAAAATATGAAAAATGCTAGCAAAATAATGGGACACAGCTGGACCGAGTCCAGGCCATTCTTGGAAGGTTCCACACTATTAGCTGTTGGGTTTTTGTCAGTGTTCCCTGTAGGATTTGAAGGGTAAATATTACCAACATTAAAACATATTCAGCTTGAAGAGGAGTCTGCAAGTGTGTTGTTGCACTGGTAAATTAACATTGTAAAACTGCCTCTCTTTCTATTTTAGTGCAGTCAGCTTTATTTTAATCTTTCTTTTTAGCCATTCAAAGACTGTTTCTTAATAGATCCTACCATACATATACATAATATCTCACTTTTATAGTATATGATCATACTGTATCACTTTTTCTCCATCTTAGAGTCTACTAATTCTTCTTGATTTTTTGTTAGCTTTTTGGAGCAATGACTTTTTTAATTTTGCACATTGGTTAGCAAAGGACCTAGTGCTAGCTCATGAATACATCCAGAATTAGGCTTGCTGCTGTATGGTTTTGTTACAATGCAGTCATGTCATATTACTTTTAACATGTTCAATGTGTAAAGACCTTCCTCTCTTCTGAGAAATTGTTAATATTAAAGGCTTTCCCAACAGAGCCATAGGTTTTCTCTCATAACTGTTCAACAATATCTGAGGGACAGTGTAAGACATATAGCCTTATTTCTCATTAAAGTACTTTAAGACCACATATATATATATGTATGTGTATGTGTAGACTTGAAAGAAATGCTGAAAGTCACAGAATACTATGTACCCTCAGGACTTAAATAGAGAACAGACCCATTGTGGCATATGTAAAGTTAGTGTATGAGTATCGTGATTCAAAATATGACTATACTGGTGACTATTAATCTTAGCAGAGTTGTTTGCAAAATTCTTAGTTTGAAAAGTTATTTTAGTATGAGTCTTTGTGTGCTTAGAAGGGAACACATGCTAAAATAACTGGCTGAATCTAAATGTAAGCCCTAATGTGCCTTGTTCCAACAGCTCCTAAGAAGAATTTCAAACTAGAATTCAATTATTAACAAAAAGATTAAAGAGTTTTGCAAGACCAGAAAGTGGTTATTTGAAAAAGATTTTAATGATTCTAGAATGCCTGCAAAAAAGGGAAGAAAGATACAAAGATAATAAATAACTGAACACATACACTGACTTAGTGGTTGTCACTCTGCTTCATAACACAGCCATTTATAACTTGGTCGTATCAGCAGAACAGACACTTTCCACTTGAAAGCATGATGAGATAATGACATTTAGCTACTCAGCAAAACAGAAGAACATGTTATGGTTTTGATAAGATATGATTGAATTCTATACAGGCAGTGGTGGTAATATGTTCTGTTTGCTTGTTACATACTACCTGTAAAGCATATTTGTCTCCTGCTAAACTATGTGAGCAGTGACATTTGGATTTTTTTTTTAATTGATTTTTTATTTTTTTCCAGCATTTGCTTCAGGCAGGACAGAATCAAATTCCATTGAAATGAACAGAAATATTCCCACACACTTCTATGACTTTGGGTTCAGAAAATTTGAATCAACTGGCTAAGAGTGACAATCTTTTATTTCAAACAATTCTTTCTCAGTTTTCCACTTGTTTTGTTTCAAAATGTAATCATGTTCTTTATAGCCTGGCCACTGGTCCTCAGATGCAGCATGGAGAGGAAACTACATCCCTCGTAAATGTACAAAATCACAAGGAAATTATTTGTTTTTAACCGTTGAACTGTTCCACCTCTCCAGATTGCACCTTCCTTTTAATAGGTCCTGGTATCCTACTTCAAACTTGTGGTGCTTGAACATGGGTGCTGTTGGAGAGTTACTACAGTCTCAGTTCTTGAAAGAGGCACAGCATTAGATTTCAGATATTTTAAGTAGTTCTCTGGGCCAAAAAGTTTGATTGTGCATAAAATGAAACTTTTATCGACTCCTTGATTTTCACTATGTCAAAAATTATTTCTACTATTTTGTCTAATAAAACTTACCTTTCATAATGGTCAATATCTGCCACCTTCATTCATATTTGTACTTAGAAGCTCTACTTTGCAAGGTATTGGAAGTGAATCTAAAAGAAGCAAAGGCCTCTTGTACCACTGAAGCAGCCACAGTTGGGGCATAATTACCTCAAATATAGTTTCAATCTTTTAAGTGACATTTGATGTTAAATTAATTCTCAAGACTTGTGCTAATAAAAACATAATGGAGGTGTTAATGTTAATATGCTCAGCAAAACACAGAGTACATTTAATACCTGCCAAATGCAATTTATATTCCAAACTGATAAAGAATCCTATCATTCAGCATTTTTCAAGCATGTGGGTTACTGGAATTACACTAACAGCCATGCATAACTATGGTTATTCCTAACCTCTGAAGTCCATATTATGTTTTACCTGTCCATGCTCACTGATTTCTTATTCCTGGTGGTATCTGAGGACTAAGATTCTACTCAATGTGATTAAAAATGTAAAAAATTGTCCCACTGAAACTTTTCATTGTGTGCTGAACCTGGGCTTGCATTCCTGATTTTGGTGTGGTGTCCACAGTCAGCAGCTCAAATGTAGAGCTACAATACTGCACCCTAAGCTCTTACTGCAGACGACAAAAATTATAGGAGGGAGTTAATTTTTAAGGGCCTAATTAATAAGTCAGTAACAGTGGGTATGTATGGTTAAGCATGAACTTTGCCAGTACTGTGACTGGAGGCCTTAATCAAAGGACTGCAGATCTTGGTAACATCAGCACATTTTATAATGTTGGATATCAGAAGTGTCAGACATCCTGAAACAGATAAAAGGGAGAAGATGCCATGGGCCATAAAAATTACATTCCAGACAGGTGAAGGTAAAAATGATTAAGCCAAAACTTTTTTTTTTTTTTTTTCTGAAATAATGTCTAGTGATACACGACTATAGTGAGGTAGACACTCTAAA
The DNA here is from genome assembly GCF_000690535.1 of Cariama cristata. NCBI lineage: Eukaryota > Metazoa > Chordata > Aves > Cariamiformes > Cariamidae > Cariama > Cariama cristata. The sequence goes on from NW_009622982.1 coordinate 52,716, forward strand.
ATGTTAAAAATCTGAAAGGGCTTCTTGTACAAATAATAGAAACGTCATGTGACGTGCAATAAAGAGGAGGTTATTAACAACATGAACTGCCTCAAAACTCATGCTTGTTATCCTTTTCCAGACTTCTTATGTTTAAAGTGAATAGGTGGTGATGGTTACATTGCAGTGTTCAATACAGGACAGTGTTCTATAAATTTAGGAACATGTTGTCTGACGACATGCCATTTTAGCTGTATATGGTGTTGTGAAAAAGGGACACTGTCAGATATGTGAAAAAGATAGGTCACTATTAACTTATTTCACAGACAAGATTCCATGTTAAGCTGAAACCACAAACCTGAGTCTGTGTTTGGTTTTCAGTGGTCCATGAACATTCATTGCATGTTAATTGTGTTCTGAGTACTTGCTTGTTAACTGATTGGATAAGTCACAAGTACTTCAGTTCTACCACTTTCAGGGCAAGTTTTGCAGCACAAAGAAATAAGGGAGGTTATAAAGAATGTAAAATTAATTTCAATAAAGACCTTTTAGGCTCAAGTCTGAGCCTGGCTGGGTAAAAGCACATGTTCTTGAATATGAGAGTACAGCTGGGTTTCTGAATAAGACAATAATAAAAAGAATGTCAGCAATGCAAATGTAAATGCATATTCAAGCTAAGTTATTTTTTAAGCTTTTATTGCTTGTATCACTGAAAAGATTGCTGTTATATATTTTTTTACAGTGAAATATATTGTTAAATAAGTTCTTTCCTTTACTTTCATAGAATTACCTCAATTATCTTTTAAGTAAGTGAAAAAATGCTTTTCATTCTTCTTCATAATGTTTTCACTGATTCACCACAAATACAGAAAAATAGAAAGACAAGCATTCCTCTGGCATCCAGGCTATGGCATCTGCTATTCCATGTGTTTTATGTCATTGACAAATGGTAAAGATTCTGTGTGCTAGTCTGAAAAGAAGCTTTTCAAAGGAATAACCTGTCACAAGCTAGTGAAGTCACCAGTGTTGACAATACTATTATTATCTAGAGACAATGATGTAGATGCATACAATGGAAACTTCCTAGAGTGGAGAAAATATCAGTGGAACTTTTGCATCTATAAATGTAGTGTATACTGTCCTGAGATGCTAATGAGTGGATAAACTGGTAAATATAACTAGTGGGGACATATTTGCGCATTTCAATAGCAGTAAGTTGGATGGCTTTTTTTCTTTTTTACACTGTTGATGTAACACATATATTCACTAAAGTAAGCTTTAGGGAATTGTGCGGCAAAAGAAACTCCTTCAGAGTCTTCCAGCTCTACTGAATTGAAGCTACTAGGCTAATCTCTTGCTTTGTGTTTTAAAGGAGGATATAACGGGAAATGAACCAACACTAGCAGAAGAATCATTTACTTGTATCAGAGGTGCCTTCAGTTTATTTAACCTTTGGAAGACTGATGCATATTGCCTCAAAGCTGGAGCACAAGCTCTTGCTGATGTGGGCCGGTCCGTAGGTGAGCCGTCACAGCCAACACTGCCATCTTCCACTGCTACTGCAGACAATGGAGCCCTATGCCAGAGAAAAAAAAAAAAGATGACAAATTTTAAAAAGTGAGAAGCAATGAGAAAAACAGGCAGAAGGATAGTAAGTCTTGGTTCCTTACCAGCAAGTGAGCAGAGGAGTGAAGAAGAACATCACTAAGTCTTTAATACAGCTGTTTGCAGGAATAGAATTCCTGTTTGCGATAGCTTCAGGCTTTCACATATATATTTATCCTTTCACACACTTTTGGATAATATCATTTTGCAAAGGCACTAGAACTCCGGTTAAAAGGATATATTTTCTATCCTCATTTTCATTCCTTTCCTTCTGCCCTCTTTTTAAATGACTACACAGAGTAGTTGAAAACTCAGAAGTCTTTTAGAAAATGATGCAGAAATCAGAAAGCTCTTGCAAACCATTCAAGTGAGTGGCAAATACCTGTCATCAGAAAAAAAGGTATCCAAAGTGTTGTGATCAGACGTAATTTTTCTATTGTTCATCTGCAATTTTTGTAAGGTTTCTACAAAAATGAAATCTTATATAACAGTCTGGATGGTATGCAGACAAATAGATATGTATTTAATGTCTCCAACTGTAGCAACTCCAATTTTTTACAGTAACATCAAGATCCTAGTGGAAAACTACAGGAAAGAGTTATCTGAAGAAATAATTCAACAAAACATTCTGAATAATGAAAGCATTTGGGAAAATGTGGTGAGTATTTATAAATAGAAGAAGCAAAGATGTCAAAATATTAATTGCAAATGCTGCTTCCCAGCTCTGTTTTAAGGAAAACATAACAAAAAAGCACCAAAATAACTCCACCCCAAAACTGAAAAACTGGAAAGAAAGATTCAGGTGGCTGCTATTTGAAATGAATGAGCAGTGGAGATAGACCCATGTGAATGCAGAGGTTTATAGAGGCTGCTTGAATGGTAGGTTATCGCTATTATTTCAGGAGTTAGATAATAAATGCATTCAATTTTAGTTTTCTAATAATTTCGTTCCAAATATTTTAAAGTAAGTCTCAGAAATATTAAATAACTGAGACTATTTACCTTTGACTATGTTGTATACTGCAAACAGCTACTGATGTTGAAATAGGTCATATTTTTGGGTCACGTACTCTTCTTCTTGGCTGACTACTTTCTGGATTCTCCTTCATTTGATATTTCTCCCTCTGCAACAGAAAACCAGGGACATTGTGCATGCAGAGTAGTTCACTGAATATACTAAATCGCTGTATTGACATGCTGTTAGTTCCACTCACTAGACCTTGCTTTTGGCCATTAAGAATGCCATCAGTTTGAGAAATGCTTCTAAGGTCTAACAAAACACTTAGGACACCCTGCACACTGGGGACTGGTTGTGCTGCGTGGTGGAGCACAGGGAAAATTCAGCCTGCTGGGAACTCAGGAGTGGCTCTCCATGCCAGCCTTTACTGTTTGTCATCTAAACGAAAAGATCACAGTGAAAGATACTATAGCCTTACTGTAAACTTCTGCCTCCTGAGAAAGATATGGGACAATACAGACTTTCTACAAAATAAGTCAGGCCCCAGATTTATTCTGGAAATAAAATCTAAATTGATATTCACCTTTCATGAGCAACAAACCTGGCATAGGGTCAGTCTCAAACCTGATGGTTGGAGCAGCTTCTGGAAGAGCGTAACAGGAGCTCCCTCAAGGATATACTTGATGAGGATCAAAAGAATTGGACGATGGTACAAAGCATAAGATGTCTGATTGCCTTCTTTTTGCATGAAATTTCTTCATTGTGCTTTTGGTGTGTGCTGAAGCCTGCACGTTCTGGATATTTCGGCATTGTTCTCTATCCCACAAGGGCTTAAAAGGGACTTACATGCCTTGCAGCTCTGGCTGGGCAGTTCTGAGCAATCATGAAAGCACAACTATCTCTATATATGTAATTTTCAGACTAAACGGGGACCTCCAAATAAGCTCAAGGGTAGGTAGCTGCTGAACAAGGAACTTCTTTCTCATAAATTTTGGGCTTAAAGATTAGTTGTCTCTGTAAGTCCTGTATTAGGTGCATAATTCTCTAGTTTTGGAAAGCTTTTGTTTGACCCAAGAAGCAAACATTGCTTGAAGGCAACAGGACATCTGAAATATGGCTATCATCACTTATTCAAAGTAAATGAAGGAAAACTTTTTCTCTGAACAGAAGTCTTACATGCCCAAAGGAAGCAGGCCATCCATTATGGTGTTTCAGCTATTCTTTAAGAATGTTTGTTCCAGTGTCAAGCCCCAGTCTCCTATGTTGCAGTTCAAGCTTTTTTGTCTCACTTTTCATATATATGCACTCATATATATTTATATATATGCCCATATATATAAATAACAATTTTTGATGTACTAGAAAGTGTTATGGTATATTCTCCCAGTTCTTAGACAAAACTGGCCTGTTTTTCCATAATCTTCCCTCATAGGTCATGTTCTCTACATTTTTTTTCTGCCATTTGAATGTGATTTCATCTAGATTTTAATTCTCTGGTTTGTGTACTAGAACATTAGAATTTATTCTAGATATTAGAAAAGCCTTACTAAAGTCCATATATATCACAGTTGTGACTTTTCCCTTATCCAGCTAGGTCAGTAATCAAAGAAAGAAATTAGATTGACTTTACATGATTTGTTCCTGGTAAATCCATGTTTTCTGTTTTTATCACTATCTTATTCTCTTGTGCCTTAGAAATGGATTTTTAGTAAAGTGTCCCAGAATCTTTCAAGGAATAACAGTCCAGGGACTGGTTTGTACCCTCCCAAGTAGAGATATTTTCCTGTCTTTGAAGTATGACATTGTGATTGCCCTCTTTTTATCTTCAGAGAATTCTACTATCCTTCATCAACTCTCCAAGGTAAGTGCTATGATTCAGAGATTACTGTGGTTGCTTTGTTAAGTATACTTAATTGAAATTCATTGGACTAAGCTAAATTGAAAATCTCTATCTTTTTTCACTGTCCTTTCCCATATTCAGGAAGACATGCCTATCTCCTTTAAAAGTGTAATTTGATTAAGTATTGGATCATAGTTAACATTTATTTGAAGATTGAAAGAAGGCATTAGATACTCAGCCTTCCTTGAGTAATTTGTTATTTCATCTCCTTAATACTTCTTTAATGTGTAGTGTATTTGTAGAATCATGTTGCTTGTTATGTCCCTTGTTAATTATAATTCATTTTAGCTTTAGCCTTGCTGAGTTTAACCTATACATCTGAGCAGTTCTTTTATATCCTTGAGAATGTACCCTTGTTTTCATTCTGTGTGCAGTTCCTTTTTCCATTTTCGGATCATTAAATTGTTACTAGTACAGTCAAAATGTCTTCTACTAGACTTCTTATCTTTGAGATAGTTTCAATTGTGTGGTTGGCATAATGTTTCCAGTAACCACCAGCTCTCATGCTTTTTTTAAAAATCAGATTATCCATGCAAAAGGCTCTGTCAATAAATTCTTTCCATTGATGTCTGCTTTCTCAGTGCTGTCCTTATTTCGTTACCCTCTTTTTCTTCTCTTTCCAACGTCTCTTCAACCTAAATTCTTTTCCACTTTAGTCAGAATCAAATTGAAAATAGCTATTGTCCTAATAATCCCCCTTCTAAAGAAAAGATTGTCTCCAGCACATGTGGCAAACATTTTGGGCCTCGTTGTGTAATTGTTCCAAAATACAGGAAGGAAAGTCATGACCCCAGTCACCAACAGGCTACCTCTCTTGGGTTGTCCTTAGATTTGATCTATCAACCATATCCAACAGCCTTTCATTGATTTAGCAGTGGAGACATTGCCACAACACTATATTTTCTTGGGTTTTTTTAATCTCAGCCGGAGCCATTAAAACTGTCTTTCATAGGATATATTTTTTTCTGAAGTTCAGAAAGTGCTCTTGATAAATAAACCCTGTACCACTGCATCTCGGGTACTTCCCACCTCTCCCAAGGTGCTTCCTTGTATACTTCCTATATTCCACTAGGAGTTTGTGATACCAATTATACCAATTAGTTAAGCCTTTGAGTTATTCCTGTTTATTCCTCATATCCTGGCCATGTATCTAGAAGGTATTTCAGATTGCTTGTGATGTTATTCTTTCACATGGCTCATAGTTTCTCATTTCTTCATTTCGCTTTCCAGACCAAGGCTGGTTTCCTGTTGCTCCTCTAAGAGGGAAAAATGGCTAAAGACAGCTCTTCTCTTTCACTCCTAGGCTTTTGGAAGCTAAGCACGTATATTCACTGAGATGCTGTCTTATTTGCATTGCAGACTGCATCTCCATTCCCACTCCTGTCCTTAATGCCACAAACAGACTGCCTTTTGCAGATTATCTTGATTGCTCCAGATGACAGTGACATTGCCCCCAGATTAGTGGTAGAAAAGTAGGGACTGTGCCAATGGATTTAAGGCTGTTTGCTGGCTTGCAGTCTGATGAAACACAAATGCATCTATCTGTTACGTTTGATATTCCTCCTTTGGAGTAAAGCAGGGAGAGTTACCAACTTGCCCTAGACTCAGAACTGGAATGACTGCATCTAAAAGAAAAAATGACAGCCTATTCTAAGCCATACTTTGAAAATTATTATTATTTAAAATCACAGATGAAAAACCAGTTTTCTCCACATGCCTGCTTTTGAGAAAGCTTTGGGGTGGACCTTCTTCTGATATGAAGGAAAAGGATAACATCAAGAGAAGTATTTGCAGTGATCTGGGTGAAGATCATATTTCTGTCTTTAAAAGTAGAGGTAGTCTGTGTGGGTAAGCCAGATTAGTGTCACTTTGCTGTTAAAATGAAGTTCGTTCAGTGACTGTATAGAGAAATTCTATCTTTAGGTATTTCAGCAGCCTGAGTTACAGCATCTCTTGGGAAGCATGATACTGAAATATAGAGTCCTTCATCCCAAGGTCACTGACTCAGATCTGCCCCTAGGTGAAAGAGAAAAAAACCAAAACCCTTACCTGATGGTTTCTTGATGATATATGTGAAGAGAGCCAACGGACTATGATCAAACAGAGGAGTGCCTACATTGCAAAACTACTGGCAATGATGCCTCCACCAAATGGCCAAGGACAGAATAGGCATGGAGACTCCACTTACCGCAAATTCCTTCTGGCAGCTGCCAAAAGTCAGTGATGATGGACATACATGTGCCCTGTCACTGTACTGAGCTTCCAGGGGGAAAGGCAGTGGGGAGTGAAGGACTTCAACCTGTAACTTTTCTAAGACAAAAGACCCCATATCAGGAGGCTATGTGTGCTCAAGGTCTCACCTAGGATTAGTAATTTTAATCATAAGATATCTGAAGGCCACCCACCCATTCTGAAGCGAAAGGTAAAAGTGTCTGACAGGCTAAAAGCAGTTCTGTAATCTGTTTTGGCAGAAACCTAATCCTGATGGACTGTGCCACAATAACTTGTTTTCTTGTAGTGTCCCCCAATGTAGTAAGAAGAAAAGTGGGATCCAGTGTAGTCCATTATGGCTGAGGACCAGGCCTCAGAAATATGTATAGAACAGCACTCCAGGAGGTTCTAGCTTTGAGGGAGGGATCTTACGTGGTATCTATGGATCATCCACCAAATTCAGTGAACCTCTCAATTGTACTCCTGTACTGTGCTTTGGTTTGCACTGTAGAGCAATCTCAGAGCACATGAACTGGATTCCCTTTGTGCGGAACTTAACTGGAAGTTGCACTTGAGGAGTTCACCAGTGGCAAGCAGGCGGTCAGTCTGTGAGAGCAGAACACAGCTAGTTTGATGTAGAAAAAAACATGCAATATGAACAGGGAGGATGACAGGTCCTCACCAGCTATTTCACTTCACAGAGCTGTTTCTGCTGGTCTGCACTACTTGCTAACATAGATGTAGCTTGGCTAGACTGAGAGATTTTGGTATCCTATAAACATGGGATTTATATTTTGCAGCTAGGCTCAAAAATTGTATGCGGTATATGCTTAAAAATAATATGGAAAAATAACATTTTTACTTGCACTTAGTTCAGTAGTTTTGATGCCTCTGTCATCTATATCAAAGGAAAAGAAAGAATCCTAGTGGATTGAATACTTTGCTCTTCCCAACAGTATGTCAGGATAAGACATATCTTTAAACATGAAGCATAGCCAGTTCTTGAGCTGATATAGGGAGTTCTTGAATTGACCTTGGAGTCTGAGAATGAAGAACAGACATAGCCAAAAATACTTGTCACCTTCTGAAGTCAGTGGGCTGGATTCGACCATCGATGTATCACAGAACAAATTAGAGAGATCAAAATGTTAGTGCTTTTTTTTTAAATAGACAAACATAGCTTTTTACATTTCTGCACCAGAGACATTTGCAAATGTGCTTAATTGTAGCAGATCTGTTAGTTACAAAAATAATTCAAGGGTAAGGTAAAAAACAAAGGATGAGACATAACGAACTTATATTTTTTTCCTCTTCTGTAATCCTGTGACAGTCATGTTTTATTCCATGTGAAGAAAATAATGTCAGGAGGATACTAATCATCAGTTTGCTACAGCTGAAACCAGCACATCTGGCAGATGAGTATTTTAATGTATTTCTAGATTAAGCAAGGCAGTTTAAAGAAAACATCATGCAAAAATTCAATCTGCTATGGGTTTAAAATAAAGTCCTCATCTGTGCCATCGTAGAGTGAATAGCTACCTTATGTTTTATCATATTGCAGTGGATTATCTTTCTAATGAAGCTTGTATCCCCCTAAAGCATTCTTGAGATATTTTGTGTTCACATTGGTCTATAATAATGCAATGAGTGAGTGCAAGAGTGGATTTTCCTTTAGTAAGGCTCTATCAGGACTCTTTTCCTAACAAATTAAACTGTAAATGAAAGCAACTCATACATGCAAGGCAAAACAAAATGCCATATATTAATTTCAGTGAGCTATTTTATTCTCATCAAATTGAATTCTTTGCAAAATTAGTAAAGGTTTTGGAAAGGGAAGGAATTAGAAGTTTGTTTCTTGTTTGTATTTGTTTTAATACCTCTTTTTCTCTGCCAGTCCTTAAATATTACCCCCATATAGTACAACTTTAGCTGGACTAATACACTTGGAGCCTGAGACTACAAATCAATATCCAACGCTTCTTTAATGGATGTAGTTTTCTGTCTTCAATTTCTTAACTCATCTATGGTCAAAGATTCCTCTGCCTTCAAGAAGCCCAGCACTGAGAGAGAACTAGATCTTAATTACTCTTGAGAATTAACCAGAATATAGTGGCATTAAACATCTGTAAGAAAGGGCTTCTGAGCTGTAGAACATATAAAGAACATGTAAAGAAGGTGTAGAGAGCACCTATTTTTACTCCTTTGTGCTTATTGTCAGAGGTTTGGAACAGAGATATTTGTTCACACTTTGTTTACACTTTGTTTCACAGAGGAGGTCTCCAAGTCTAAGCTTGGAGTTTGGAGCAGGAAGGGAGGTTTCAGACCACTTTGCACTTCTCTGGGTCAATATGGAGTTAATATTGACTGACTGCATACTCTTCCATAAATCGGACTGGTTATCCATGTGCCTCTGGGCAAATACGTTTGCTCTTGGGAGTTTATCCCACAGGCTAATAGATCACACAAACAGGAAGCTGATTTTCCCTCTTCTGCGCTTGGCAAGGGTTTCAGTCTCTTAATTGCAGTTCATCATGACTCGTTTTATTGTACTAAATAGCATCTATATCTGAGGTACTTCAAATAAGCTAAATATAACAGCAGAAAGACATCACTGTGGCTCTGACTAAACCTTTTCACAGGAATTTTTCCTTACATGCACCTCTGGGAGAAAGGACAGGGCAGAGGGCATTCACCCTTCCCTTGTCAGCAATAAACTACTATAGCCTATACAGCTAGTAATTTTTTGTGCTCTCTCACACCACCTGGTGTATTTAAACCCTGTTACCTATTTGCCTGCTTTTTTTTTTTTTTTCACTTTCCTTTAAGAAGATGGTATACTCTCTCTGCCTTGGTGGTGGTTGCTTTTTGTCCCCATTCTTATAGAGCTTTTTCTTGGACTTTTTTCAGTCGTGGCCCTGCTAAATAATTTATGTGGAGCTTTCCTCCTGCATCAGTCGCAGTGTCATCCCTTTCTCTGGTGAAGGCAGTCTGGCATTCTCTCTCCTCACTCCAAAAGGAGTATTATCAATCTTAGTCAAGGACATTATTCAGGACTAATCCTACAAACCACATACTAAAAATCTCCTTCTGATAACCTTATCCTACTTTTGAATATGTATTTTTTAACCAAGGATATCTAGTTGTCAAGACTAGGTATGCCTTGTGGTATCATGGGTTTGAATGGGTGCTTTTTGGGGATAAAATACCGATTAAGACTGAATGTAATTCAGGTCCCATTAAAGCCCAGTAGAAAATCCCCAGCTAAATTAGGTCATCCTGATTAGCCACTGTGTGTTTTTATCTCATTTCATGCCTTCTCCTGTTAAAGATAATCTTTCAAAGGCAAAGAATCTAATTGTCATTAAAGTGTTACCATCAGAATAATTAAAACTGTGCATGGTTAGATACTTCAGAGTGATCTGATACTCTTTTTTTATCTCAACCCCTCACTTTTTGTCCACTTCTCTCATAACACAAGGTTAGTGGCCAAGTGCCCCAAAATTCTCCATTTGTTTAAATTCTATATATAAGGAATATATAGAAAGGGGAAGAGATTTGGTCATTAATCAAATCTGCAGATGGCAGGCAGTTATTTAGAATAGTCAAATTCAGAGTTATAAAACGTATAGCGATGTGAGTGCATGGTCAATGAATGCTAAATAATATACACTGAAAGAAAAAAGGACAACAGCATAGTGGCCTGCATTAAGGGGTTAGAGACTGTCCAGATCTGATCAGCCCAGCCAGACTGACCCCTTCCTTTTAGTGGTCAGGTCCATACTGTCTTTGGCACAGCTACAGAGGAGTGCATCATAGTCAGACACCTTAAACTCCCTCTCACTGTACCTGACCACTGTTGTGAACTCAGAGACGTATCTGCATAGCTTTGTGGACAGCCTAATGAGAACTGGTGCTCACAGTGCCTCTAGTGATAAAAGCAAACAAGAGAGTGAGGTGAATAAAGAAGAAAATAGAAAATAATATATACTGTTATTCCCACATGAACAACTGCACAGGAGTCTGTTATCCCATCTTAGGAAAGATATTGTTAAATTAAAGGGCAATCAGAAGAAGGTCATAGTGTGATTAGGTGTTTGAAAATCTCTCTAATGACAATCCTGAAAGCATGGTGAGCATCTATTTTAGGAAGACATGTGCAAGGGGCAAGGCGAGAAAATGAAAAAATAACAGCTCTCACTACCTCATAAAAAAAGAATAAAGAGATATTTTTCTGAAATAAGGCAAATTTAAAACTTGCAAAGGAAATACTTTTTCAGACTTGGTGGAATTAAACTATGGGACTTACAAAGGTATTCCTGTAAGAGAATAGAGAATCCATCATCTGTGGGAGGAGGGTCAGGTAACTTTGGAGGCCTATGGGGATGTTGCGAGGTCATGTAGGGAGAAGATTAGAAGGGCCAAAACTCGAGTAGAACTTCATTTGGCTGCTGCAGTTAAAGATAACAGAAGTTTCTATAAATACATTGGCAACAAAAGGACAGTCAAGGAGAGTCTCCATCATTTGCTGAATGCACAGGGTAGTGTAGCGTCAGGGGAAGAGGAAAAAGCAGAAGTGCTCAGTGCCTTCTTTGCCTTGGTTTTCAATATCAACACCAATTGTCCTCAGGACACCCAGCCCCCAGAGCTAGAAGTTAGGGATGGGGAGCTGAGTGAAGCCCCCGTAATCCAGGAGGAAATGGTCAGTGGCTTGCTATCCCAATTAGACTCTCATAAGTCTGTGGGCCCTGATGAGATTCACCCCAGAGTAATGAGGGAACTGGCAAAAGAACTTGCCAAACCACTCACAATCATCTACCAGCAGTCCTGGCTAACTGGAGAAGTTCCAGCAGACTGGAAGTTAGCAAATGTAATGTCCATCTACAAGAAGGGTCAGAAGGACAATCCAGGGAACTACAGGCCTGTCAGCCTGACCTCAGTTCTGGGCAAGGTTATGGAAGAGATCATCCTGAGTGCCATTACACAGCACATGCAGGAAAATCAGGGGATCAGGGCCAGCCAACATGGTTTTATGAAAGGCAGGTCCTGCTTGACCAATCTGATCTCCTTCTATGACAGTGACCCGCTCAGTAGATGAGGGAAAGGCTGTGGATGTCGTCTATCTAGAATTCAGTAAAGCATTTGACATGGTATCCCACCGCATCCTCCTAAATAAACTGGCTGCTCAT
>NW_009622983.1:0-427 GCF_000690535.1 Cariama cristata
CTCTCTAAACCAAATGATAGTTTAGAAAGATGACATTGGTTTATTGCAGCATCAGGTGCATGGAGGATCACTCCTCCTAGCATGCACCCCGAGTAAAATGGAGATACATATTATATACAATAAAACATTTGCATATTCATAGTATACTACATATTCATTCTTATTCACACTTAGGATACATATATACATATATACATATATATATAAGGGCTTTCCCATTCAAAAGTGAATAGTTTTTGACTCTCAGCTGCTAGTGGGAGACAAAAGAACACATCTTTCAAACCCAGCACAGTAAACCATTTATCTGTTTCCCTCGGGGTGGTTAACAGGGTATATGGGTTTGCCACTACCGAGTGGACATCCTGTATGATTTGATTTATAGCCCTTAAATCCTGAAGCAATCTATATTCTTCTGAGTTTGGCTTTT
>NW_009622984.1:0-287 GCF_000690535.1 Cariama cristata
AGCAAGCGCCCAAAACCTCCTCTTCCTCCCAGCAGCGCTCTGTCCCCAGCAGCCGCTCCCCACCACCTCGGTTTGGCACATCAGCAGAACATTTTCCATTAGAATTACCCTCCCCAAGAAGGAAACGAGCACAAAAAAGTCAGCCCAGCACCTTTGGCTGAAGTGCTCAGACCCAAAAATAGCCCAAAAGGCAGAAGGGTACATCCGTTACACAGCAGGAGCCATTAGCGGCTCCAAAAACCAGCAAAGCTCAGAGACACCACGTGGGCTAAACGGCATTCACCGGC
>NW_009622984.1:360-632 GCF_000690535.1 Cariama cristata
GGACAGCTATCAGGGATCCCTCGGGGACGGGTACGCCACTGCCCGTGCCCTGGGCACAGCGGGAGCACCTCAGGCATGAGACGTGACCCCAAGGGCAGACGGCTGCTGGCCTCTGCTCTCTTTTCCTAGTGGGACAGGGTGCAGACATCTGGGCACGGGGCTGCCCAGCCTCCTGTCCCCTCCTAGCACCCCCCTGGCTCCAGCCCCTCCGTGCACGGGGACCGGGGTCTTCCCCCGTCTCGCGCACCACCCTGTCCCCCGCACCTCCCCCC
>NW_009622984.1:721-1169 GCF_000690535.1 Cariama cristata
CCCAGCCCTGCCCGCTGCGGCCAGGCTCCGGGGACCTGCTTCTCTCCGTGCCCTGCTCCAGGCTGGGTAGGGTATTTAGATGGAAGGAGGGATGCTCTGGGGAGACGGAAATCCTTGCTCTGGGAAGCACATCAAGAGGGTCACGCTGTACAGGGGTGAAGAGGGAGGGGCGGGCAGGGGGGAGTTACTTGGTGCCGTCGTCAGGGTTGCCTTCGCCATCTGTCTTCCCTTCCTCCTCCGTCTTCTGGTCGTCCGTGTTCAGCCTCTGCTGCTTTTTCCGGCGCACGCATTTCACCACCATCAGCACCAGGATCACTACGGCCAAGAAGCCACCTACCGAGGCGCCCACGATGACAGCCACTGTCGAGTCGTGCTTCGGGGGCTCTGGGGAGACAGGGCACGGGCTCAGGGCACACAGCCCCAGCTGGGGCGGCCAGTGGGGGTGACA
>NW_009622984.1:1683-2680 GCF_000690535.1 Cariama cristata
GGAGTGACAGGGAACAGGCAGAGCTCTCGCTCCCACCCTGCACATGCAGTGCAGGGGGAAGGCAGGGCACAAGGTGGAGCGGAGAGCCCCCCTAGCACCCATGGGTGCCCGACAGCATAATAGCGGACCGCTGTAACACTGACCTTTGGTGAGCACCTTCAGGCTGATGCTCCGCGCTGCCGGTCCGGGGTGTTCAGGACATAGCAATTGTAGGTGCCCTCGTCCTCCAGCTGCACGTTTTTGAGGGTGAAGGACACATCGTACTTGGTGGGGTTCCCGGTGAATTCCACCCGGTTCCCAAAGCGATCCAGCTGCTTGTTCATGATCTTCATCCGGAACTGCAGGAACTGGGCAGCCCGCGTGGGAGAGGAGGTGAGACAGTGTTTGGCACGCCAGGCGCTCACCTTCCCCCGCCAGGCATCCCCCTCCCCTGCAGGTACCTCCACGAGCAGCATGGTCCCCGCTCAGCTCTGGCCCCCTCAGTGCCCAGGGACAGGGTCTCCTTGCGGTACTGCTCCCCCCTCAAACGGTACCGCTCCCCCCTCACGCCTGCCTGTCCTGCCACCTCAGGGCAGCTGCCCCGACCGCTGGTTCTTTACGCAGTCGGTTGCTATTTTTCCCTGTGGTGGAGGAGGGCCGGATAGCAGGACCACACATAAGGAGAAGGCTCGGGACCCCAAGGAATGCACATGACTGCTTCAAGCTGGTCCCGGGACCTCTCAGTGGACCCCCTAGTCCTGGCGAGACTCACCAGCTCCTCGGAGCAGTTCCCACACTCCTGGTACGTCCAGTTGAGGGAGAACTGCTTGTTCTCCACCTTGTAGCAGGAGTTGAAGGTGCAGGAGAGCTTCACGGAGGAGCCGTTCAAGGCGTTGATGGTGGCAGGAGCCATGACCTCCATGCCCAATCCCGCGGGCGCTGCCGCAAGCACAGAGAGCAAGAGCAGAAACGGAGGTGCGTTAGAAAGGGGGCACGAGCAGCCGTCCTGCTGGCTGTG
>NW_009622984.1:2691-3974 GCF_000690535.1 Cariama cristata
GCAGCCGCCTGGCGGCACAGCGCTCCCCCGGGGGCCTGGGACTGCCCTTCAGGCACATCCAGGCACGGACCACACTGTGGCCAGCCAGGACCAGGGTTTCCCTGCACAGCAGTGAGAGGGGACCAGGCGGGGAGCAGCCCCAGCCCTGGCATCATCCCTCGGTTGGACGGAAAGAGCACCAGCCCTGCTCTGCAAGGGCCGATGACCCCTCTCTGCCATGCCTGGCCTGATTGTGCCTGGTGCTAAATTCTGCTGACTCCAGGCAAGCCCTGCTCCTTGCCACTTAAACAAGGCTTTCCTGCTGCAGAATCGATAACGCTATGCAAAGGGCTGAATGCAGCATCAGCACGCAGGGCTCAGCGCCACATCCACTGACAAATTTATGGCTGCGCTCATCAGATTTCATTCCCGGCGGGACGCACTACAGCGGTGAGGGCTGGAATCTGCCAGGGACAGCCCCTGGGGGCTGCAGGGGGAATGCGGATGCTCCCCCCTTCCCAGTGGTGCTCCCACGAGGATTCTCCAGCTGGGAACGACCGAGCCAAGACCTCCGTCAGTCCTGGGGGGACAAGGCCAGTCCCTGCACCCTAGCCTCGCTGTGGCAGAGAAACAGAGGCATACCTGTCGCAGGGCAGGACAGCTCACCAGGAGCATGGGCAGGGATGGGGTGTCTGCGCCCTGCTCCCTCTTCCACTCCTTTCCTGCAGCTCCACTAGTCTGTGGGCTGCCCCAGCAGCACCCGAAACCCAGCGCCTGCATCCAGCACGTTCCCCCCGACCTGCAAGGGGAGGGTGTGCACGCCGAGACAGGCTCCCGTCCACCCAACTAGCTGTAAACTCTAAGGCTAAGCCCCGAGCAGCACAGGGACGGAGAGCCCTGGGAGGGACTGGACTGTAAAGGGGGGCTGTGGCACCCCACAGAGCAGGGACGGTGACAGTGACATTGGCAGCAGGTGTTTTTCCGATCACCTCACCTCTCCCCTTTGGCTGCTGCTCTTTGCTCTCAGACCTTCTTCCTGACGTGCTCCTGAGTCCAGCCCTGCGGCCAAGCTGGATGCATGTCAAGGCTGCTCCGCTGGCTAATCCGCTCCGTCTGCAAGCAGGGCAGGAAAGGGGCCAGGCTCTGCAGCCGGGGAAAAGAGGCTTTTCCAAATTGCAGACATGGCTGGAGCCGCAGGTCTTGCTGCGAAGTGCGAACCAGCGGCACCCTGGAGCCAGCTCTCTGGGGGCAGAGGGTGCCCTCCAGGTACGGCCAAGCCCCCGGAGATGGCTCCCTGCTGGTGC
>NW_009622984.1:4143-4351 GCF_000690535.1 Cariama cristata
CCGCCCGCTCCCTTAGACGCTTTCAAGAAAACCTTGCAGGGGGGGGAGAGGAGAGCCGGGAGCCTGAGGCCCCTTCACAGACCCAGCCCAGCAGGCCTGGTCGGAGGGGTCCCTGCACAGAGTCACTGGCTTGAGTGCCCGGCGGCCCTCGCGCTATGGCCTGAGTGAGACTGCGGTTGGGTGCTGTGGCTTCGTGCCGCGTCCTCCG
>NW_009622985.1:0-8363 GCF_000690535.1 Cariama cristata
GCTATACGTCAGACCGCTTCCTACCAGCAAACTAAGCAAGCAACAATGTATAGGTAGAAGGGTGACTTTGCTGTTAAGCAGGGAGTATTTTGCAATCAATATATACAACGGGCTATAAGGAACAGTGTAATAGACAATGCTTTGATTAAGGATGCAGAGGAACAGGCGGGGAGCTGCCCCGATTGCCTCCCTGAGACACGGATGTTTATGGGAGCTGCGAGCCCCCTCCGTCCCCCACAGAAGTCGGGGGGCATTTTATCACTGATGTTAGCTATAGAAGTAGCAAGTACTAACCAGTCATGGTGGAGCTGACAGTTAATGCTGTCTTATCCTGCCCATCATCTAAAGAACATTCGGTATTTTTTAACTTAATTTCTGATTTTTGGACAGAAGTAGGATAGAGAATTTTTTGATGCTATAAAAATGTTTGGATTTTGACCCCCACTTTTTCCTCTCTTTGAAGAAAGAGATGAAGAAAGAAATACGCATGAAGTTGAACATGGCATGATCAGTGCCTTCATTACTGAGCCACAGCATAATGAATTATTTTCCCTATTGTATCTGTAACATTACGCTTTTCACTTACAAGGAAAATCAAATAATTCTATTCACTTTGCACTCTGTGTTTTCATCCAAGAGGAGTGCAATGTCTGTGAACCCTTCCCCCAAAGCTGCTTGTTCTACCATGTCTTTGAGAGATCGAGTTGAAACTGCTAGAAACAGTTTTATGTTCCTTGTAGGTGGTATTGATTTTGCTATGCTATCTTTCTATTTATTTGTCCTTTAGTTTATGAGCCCTTCATGGAAGGGACTATGTCCTTCCATATTTCTGTAGCGTGTTCTGGCACACTTTGAATACAAGCGAGCTGTGAACTGCCCGTTTCTTTTGTGGCTGTGCAGGCTGGCAACAACTAACTGTAGCATGCCGGTGTGCTCCCCACCCCACCAGCTGCCTCAAATGAGCTAAAGAATAAAGAGATTTTGGTTGTTGCCAAAATGAGCCATTTTCAGTAACGTGTGGCAGAGCAAGCAACATGAAGATATGTGCGGAGATGAATAAACCGGTCCTCTCCACCCAAGCACACATGCAGATATGTTCTTAATTGCTCATACAGTATTTCAGAGTGCCTGATGCCCACAGGTTAATATGTATGAGGCTGCCAGACAGGTGCAGGTGAACCTGCAGCACTTCTGTCTGGCCCAAGTCTACTCTGTCAAGGACCACATTTGCTAACCTTATTCGGAGGAATGAACCAACAGAGAAGTGAGACTCAAAGTTGCTATCTAATTCATCAGAGCTGTGCAACAGTGTGGATTACTAACGGCTATTTGAGACCCATAAGGAAAGCTGGTGTTCTCTCCTATGAGATGCATTCCTGCAGATAGCACAGTAAAGTGTATCTCTTAAAAACAGCTGGGTAACACAGACAGACTAGACTAAAAGTGCGAAACATGTCCTCAGGCTTTACGTGTGTTTCTCACTGCCATATCACAAGTATACGTTGCGTGTTACAGCTAAAATAATTTTTCAACACATCACAACTTCATGAAAGCATTGGGCTACCTCTCTGGGAATTTGTCGCAGAGGACTCTTGCACAGGAAGAGGGGATGGAGCTATGCATTAACAAGTGGGTCTGGATAACTGTTCCTTTTCATTTTATACGTCATACCTTGTATGCTTATGACTGCTTGCAAAACCGAAAAATGACTGGTGCTTGCCAACACCTTCATTAGCACTGTTGTCGAGTAGTTCAAGGCCTACTGTGTTGACATTGTTCTCTCCGAGCAGAACTGTTTCCTTACCCTTCCTCAAGGCCTCTTTTTCCATCCCTTCCCTGAATGCACTTAGAACAGCATCCACCTCTTCCAGGTCCAGAAACCCAGATGCATTGATGTCCCACTTTTCAAAAAGTGCCTCCAAGAGCAGTTTCCGTTGGGCTAAGTGAGAGAAGCGATGGACCTACAACAGAGGAACAGTCAGTCTTTGGTAACTCCTGGACACTGATGCTCTGTGTCTACACAAGGACGGAAACGCAGTGGTATGCTGACCGCATAGTTCCTATGGGCCAAATCTGCGCATACACAGCTCAGACCTGGAGATGAATCATTAAACCTGGGAGATATTTGGAAACACTAAACACAGCCAACAGTGCAGCTTTACCAGGCAGAATCAGCACTGCAGAGGGTTATTTTACAGTGAACAAATGAAACCCATGCTGGATCTAAGCTGAGCTCAACTCAGGTAAGTGGAAGTTTTCCAGAACACAGATATCCTCTCAGCATGAACTAACCACAGCCTTCTTAGTGACACCCAAAGATGTGGCAGTTTGTATTTCCACACATTGTTATTTTGCTGGTGCTGCCCTGAAGTGTGTGGGCTCCAAGCAAATGCATGTACAATTTGTCCTTTAAACTCCATCTTTGCACAGCGTACAGCAATAAATGGCTGGAGCGGAATTCTCTCAAAGGCCAAAATACTGGCAGTGTGTGTTGTGCTCAGCGCGAGGACAGTGGAGCCGTCAGATCCAATATCTCATCCAAATTAGGTCAGCAACATAGAGGGAAACTAGAAAGAGGTCTGAGGAAAATGCAGCTAGAGAGGCTACTATGGACAGACCCACCATGAAA
The DNA here is from genome assembly GCF_000690535.1 of Cariama cristata. NCBI lineage: Eukaryota > Metazoa > Chordata > Aves > Cariamiformes > Cariamidae > Cariama > Cariama cristata. The sequence goes on from NW_009622985.1 coordinate 2,630, forward strand.
TATTATCTGTACTCTGAAATGATACGGGGCACCCTGATGCTGTGCGTGAGGATATCGCTGAAGAGGAATATATTTTTTCAACACATGGCAAGAGCACTTTGTAACTCAACACAAAGAAGCATGTGCGCATTCACATACAGCCATGCACACAGCAAAACCAAACACACTTGTTTTAAAATCCTCCCCAAAACATCCACAACCTCATATGCACATGCCAGTGCAGTAGGTCAGAGATCAGATTCTTGGCTATTATAAAGGTGAATAAGCAGAGTGGAATGTTTTGAGCTCTTTCACAATTAACTATGAACCTGCTGTCTCACTGAGTCCGGCTCTAGAACAGGCAGACAACCTCTTACAGGATGAGTCTGTCCTCACTTCTAGAGCTAAGCGCTAGGGAGGGAGGATCCATATGAAAACAAAGGGCTAAAAGGTCTCTTGAAGAAGCAGAGAATGCAAGGCTGCAAGTGAATAGCTCTGCCAGCATGCGATTAAAAGTTGACATTGTCAGCATCTGTAGGCATTTGCTTGTTTTTTGTTTGGACATGGGATCAGCAAAACTTATCAATATTTACTTTTTCTAGTTGTTCCATTTTTTCCTCTTCTGTCTGTTTGTATTCTTCTTTGATAAACGCAATAAGCCTCTTCACAGTAGGCAGAGCAATGTCTTCACAAACAAATGTCTCCATGAGCTGTACAAACTGTGGCAGGTTGAGGCAGCTTTCATCAAAGGCACTCCTAGTACAAGAAGCCCAACGGTTCTGAATCTCTGCCATGATGGGACGTAAGTCTGAAAGGCAGAAAGCACAGCGTGCCGCAGGAAGGCAAATGCTGCCCTAAAGCCGGCCACGTGGCAGCTATCAATGCAGTCCTGAATCCTGCACTTCCTATCCAGTGAAATTATAGCTGAATACGGCCTGACTCCATGCTGACTAAAGGCTTTAATCTGCTTATACTTTTCTAATAGTATCTCTTCAGATTTATGCTCTAGTCTAGCAAGGATGCTGCCATATAACCAGGTCAAATCACTGAATACAGCTGAACTGAAATTACTGTTACACAGTAATTTCTTCTGAGACAAAGACTACACTGCTCTTATCTTGAAGTCAGCTTCAGGAATTAGTGTTTGCATTCTTGCCAAAACTTTCAGCTCACAGCAGTACTGGCATGTCTGCAGACACTGCTAGCCACTATGTGCCCAAGTGAACACACAGCTTTGACACCAAATACCTGGAAATCTAGCATTCTCACACTTCCAGTCTTCTGGAATTCTCTCTCCATAGCTGCTATACCTGCAACTTAGGTCACAAGTCAGAAGGTCACCTGATGAAAGACAAAATATACCTTGTAATGATAGAAGCTTTTAAAAAAGACACAAGATACAGATTTTCTAAAAGCCTTTAAATACATATAGCCAAGCTGCAGTTTCTAAAGCGGATGAAAAGAGCTGACATGAGCAGTTACCTGACCATGGCACTTCAAACTCCTGGCTAGCTTCAGCTGGAGAATCCTCTCTATTCAAGTGTCCTGGACCTGCAACTTTAAAAACAAATCTTCTGTGAACCAGAGCTTACTGATCTGAGCACCCGACTGGTTAATATGTAAAATCTACTTCTTTCTGTTTCTAAAATCAGTAGCTATTTATTTTTGCTGTTTGGAAATACTGCTTCCTGAAGTTCACCTAGTGAATGTTACATTTCTTAAGCACTGCTACAAATACCCACTTTATCAAGAGTAATAAGATAAATTCTTTTCCAAGATAGGTTCAAAATGATATTCAGACTTCTTGTTTCCATGCTCCTTTCTCTCAAAGAGCATCGTACCATCGCACTGTCGTTTCTGTGAGAGCAGGGTGGGAATTCGCTCTGAAGATGGAAGTACTGTGTGCCCCAAACGATGCGGGATGCACGCATCCAGGGACTGGCTGAATGACAGGTGAGTGCTGCATACTGGAAGTTAACCACAGAAAGCTGTAGGTACCCGTGAGCTGTACCATCAGCTTTACAGCTCTTTACATGATAAGTCTGTCCCTAGACTGCTCTGGCAATGTAGACCCAGTTCTTGCAGTGTTTTAAACGGGGAGATGCAAGAGTGTATTCACAGAGCGCTAGGGAGGAGGTTGGTCCTTAAGTACCTGTTAGGAAACACGCAGCTGCCCGACCACAGCCTTCCTCGAACACGGGCCTTTGTACGCTATTAAGAAGTATGATAGACCTTTGGAAACACTGCGAGAGATTAAAATGAAAGGTTCCATACTGTATCTCCCTATGGGCAATCACAGTCTAAAAATTATTAAAAGTCATTTCTAGATTTAACGTGCTCAGGCTCCTGTCTTGCTATACCAATATTACAGAGTGAAACAAGGACATAAAGTTCCTCATTATAAAAATGCTGCTGCTTCAGAAAGTCCCTACTGGAATTAAAGTGTCTGCTCAGTGCCTGGAATACAGATCACCAGCAAAGTGACTGACCGGCCGTCCTGTCGGAGGAACACACTCTGAAACCTTGACAGAAAACACTGTGCTGAGAAGATAGCAAAGCTTATGGTCTTGTGTGTTCAGAAATCACTCACATGCATTCAATAGTTTCGAAATGGATTAAAACCACACCTATAGTTAAACCAGTCCAAATACGTATGTTGAAATTAAGGTCTGCCAGAGTAAAGGAGAATGCTTCACCTCTACTTTGGTCTTGCTGAAGGTCCTCTTCCTGCACTCTTGTCTCTGAGCTTGTCTGTTGGCCAAACTGGCTGCCATGCTGCCTAGGAAAACTCTCTTTTCCTGCAGGAGTTTCTTTCACAACCTCTGCAACTGCAGCATCCTGTTTTGAAGCAATGATGTCCGTGCCTGCCACAGCTCTGTCTTCTGAGGTCACGGTTGTAGCTTCTGGTGCTGGTCTTGAAATTGTGTTGCTTGTCTCTGCAATCCAACTGTCCTTCTCCTGACTAACTTGCCCTTCTGAAGCAGGTTCTCTGTCTGAGATACAATAAACTTCTTCCCTATTTGTTTCTGTATCAGGCTCTCTACCCAGCCCAAATTCCTCTTCCTTCACCTGTTTTTCAGACCCAGGTTCTCCATCTCTACTGAGACTGTACCCGGTAGAGGCTGATCCTGGGAGAGATTCCTCCTCTCTGTCAGCACTTGCAGACCCAGTTTGCCTCTCAGTTTTGATGTCTTCCAGGAAACTGGATTTCTCACTATGTATTGTATCTCCATCCAAATCACTAGCTTCAAAATCAGTGATTTTCACCGCTGACGCAGCGTCCTCACCTTTCTTTCTCACCTCAGCATCACTTGATCCTGCTGCTTGGTTTTCTTCCTTTGAAATGCTTCCACTCTCAGCTTCACTCATGCCCATTTGTTCAAAAAGACCTTCTCTGACGCTAGTTCTCATCCTATATGTATGTCGTCTGTTATCACCTACAGGTTGATACGCTAAAATCTCTCCCCCAGAAATTTCTGTTTGGGACAAGACTAACTTTTCACTGGGTTCCTCACAAACTTCCTGGTCATCAAGGCCTCCCCATAAATCTGCAAGCTCAATCTCTTGCAGCTCAATTATTGGCCCTAAAATAGAAAAAATAGTGGTAAGTTGATAGTTTGCATTGGTTTATGCTCTCTAGTATTGCATAAGAAAATTAAAAAAAAAAGAAAAGAAAAGAAAAAATATATTCCCTCCAAAATACAAACTATCAGAAAGTACCTTCTGCAAACATGCACCTCCAAAACACAAAACTTTGTGTTTTGTCTTTCTGAAATGAACCTGCAGTTCTCTGCAGGCAAAGAATAATGGTTTTGCCTGCAGAGAACTGCACTAGTTATTGTGGATTACACCAGATTTCTTTTGAAATAAATATCATGTTTCATAATTCTCCATACTAAGAAGGAAAGCTGTAATTTGCCTTGCGTTTGATCTTAGCAATTAATGAATGTCCAATATCTTAAAAATATTTTACTTTCATGTAGATGATTCTCTGTGGTTTTTCTTTATCTTTGCATGTTCCTGGAGACACTTTAGTGTAAACAGAGAATGAAATTCTAATATTGCCCAGTAAGAAAGAACAATTGTTACAGTCTGTCTTTAATCCTACTCCCAAAAAGCGCTTCAGAATTTTGTAGGAAGGAAGAGTTTTGGATGCTGAAGTATTTCTGAACATTGCATCACAGTTTGCAAAACATGTTTGCAAATTACGGTGTATAGGTCACAGCATTCATTTGGGTCCTTTTTTAGGCTCTGTCCATTTCTGGTAACACTTATATAAACCTATATTAACTATACAACCTCATGTGACCTCCCAATGATTTAACCACAGTTGAAACCTCCCACATACTTACACTCTCTTGGGTTACAGAATCCCCTCTTCGCAATCACCGGGCTTCTGTCATAGAAGTCTACCAGTAGGGCAAGTATTTTTTGTCTATCTAAGAGACCGACCTAGACAAAAAGATTACAATTATTGGATTTTTCCTGTGGTTCTTGGGACTTACATCAACATTTGCAGCATTACAAAGGCACCATTAGCTATGAATTACCTGTGACTTAAAATTAGCCATTACCAGAACATCAGTACAAATTTCAGGGAAGTGAATTTATTTCATAGGGGCAAAAATTTCTTCTCTGGGCTCAGCTGGAACTCCCCATACGTACTATTTTGCAGGCACATCCTCTTGCATATTCTTGGCAAATTACAGTTGGATGATTGTAACCACTTCTGCCAAAGGAGTTCTTCGCGTAAAGATCAAAGCTTCAACATTTCACACTTTCAAGACAGATATTGATTGCCTGACAGTACTGTGGAAGATCTTTCACATATTATGGGCTGTGCTGTACTACGTTATTATGCGACTGCACATTGTAGTTTGGTTTTGTACCCCCTCATTTCCTTTGAAGCATTATGTATTGGCAACTGCTTGGGAAAATAATTAGTCCAAAAATCTGAGCTATTTTGACAACCTCCCTAATTTCCTTTAAAAATTTGATCGCAGAGGTGGGAGAGGTATCCGTAGTTCCAGTGCAGAGGAACATGCAGAGTTTATTAAGTCCTTGATGCTCAGGGTGAGTGTAGGCAGACAATAAAACTAGGAAAAGACAATGAAATGGGTGATTTCCAATCAGGAAATTGTGAGTTCAAAAAGTAAAGCAAATCTAAATGATTGCAAGTTTTCCATTTTATGATGAATTCCTGTTCTCTTTATTTAAGTCCTGCCACCTTTGTAATCTCCCTCCTATTAGTGAAATACAGTAGCTAATTAGAGAAAAGATTTACTTAAGTTCATTATTTGTAGCAAGTAGCTTTCCATCTGAATTACTGATTTCCTTTTCACACTTCGCTCTTAGAGTAAAGACCGCAAAATGTAAAATTCTCCAAGCTTTTAATTCTTTGTGAACTTTTCTTGTCCTTAGGCTGAAGAAATAAAGGAAGAAGTTTAGTGCTCGTCTCTGGAAATGAGCTCAAGATGACTGCGTTGTTTATAATCTAAAACCGTAATTAATAGCATCAATGTTTAGGAACAGAGGATTTGAAAACAACCGAGAGATACCCATCACTTAGTGGAGGAGTGCCTCCCAAGGAAGCTAATACTGAAAATTAAGTGAGTAAATCACATCTTCTGTAACCGCAACACCTTTCCTCTAAAGGGAATTGAAAGCTTTTTGCAAATTCTGAGAAAAGGATCAGAACCAAGGTGTAACCTGTTGTCCAGTTCAGTTTTAGTATTTCAGACTCCTGCAACTTAAT
>NW_009622985.1:8394-31166 GCF_000690535.1 Cariama cristata
TGCTGGTAAAAAAACCTGGAAATTACAGTTGAATTTCAGCCATGTGTGGGTTTGGAACAACAAATGTCATCACATAATTCTGCCCCTAAACTTACAAGATGTACAGATACCGATTCCCAGTATCTTCATCTTCTTGACATTAGTATACAAATACCTTGCATGCTCCCATGCAAACATTTCTTCATGCTGTTTGTTTTTCAGCTGAATATATCAGATCAGATTCTGCATCCATTTAGTAGACATACAAACACAGAACATGTTTTTGAAGACATTACCAGATCACTGCGTAACATTTGGATTCTCCATTCAGTATTTCCATTACACACATTTAATTTTCCCTTTAAATTTCCTCAGCTGTTACTTGTCACAATCATCTGCTGGTTGCCTTGAAGCTGCCAGCACTAATGCCTAGTTTTGTTTTATTAAAAAGGTAAATCAGTGAATGAAGTATTATTAAAAAGAAAATAAAAATGTTGTTTTGGGATTCAGATACTTTTTTGTCATGTTAAAGTAATATACTTTACTGGAGGATTTAGGTAACTCAGATTCTAGAAGAGGGTTTTTTGTGATTTAGAAGAAATAATTTTATTTTTAGATATTGTTAAAAACAGTAGATTCCTTTTCAGAAATTACTGAATATGAGTTAGGGGTATATTTTCCACCTTGGTTTAACATTTACAATTTATACAGATTTGCCATTCTACCAGAGGTCTCTGTTACTTCAGGACCCTTTGCCTTACAACTTACCTTGGGAGGAACGTGTCACAGTAAAGCTGTCTGTACCAGGGAGGAGCATTACAACAGGAAAACCAGTTCCAAGGCCCTATACCTAGTTACACTATCTTTCTGGGTCGACAAATTTACTACCAAAGCTCATGTTTCTTTGTATTTCGTGTGTGACTGGCGAGGCTGATGAAATTTCCTGCCCATCAGCCCTTCGTACTGAGTCGTTGGCAGGACAGGTAGAGCATCCACTATAAATAACAGCAGACCATCTGTGTTGGTACAACCGCCCAAAACTTGTCTCCACTTCTAATGCGTGCCAGCTTTAGTGGCTAGAGAGTTGAAACATGTTGACCTCATTTTCTTGTCACCTAGATATTGGCAGGTGAAGATTCTCAGTTGTTTTCAGCAGTGCTCTGTGATCTATGAGTAATTCCTTTAGCAACACAGACTAAACCAGACTTGCCATTTAATCAGGGATAGGTCAGTGTTTAACCTCTTGATTGTTTTTCTGGAAATGCGATGTGTGTATCCTGAACACGACAATATGCTTGTTAGTGAGCGAGATGGGAAGAACAGACACTCCGAAAAGGTCATGAGAAAGCAGACTTTGTTGCTGTACTGCAAGAAAGGCCATCAGAAGTGTCTCAAACTTCATTAGTTTGAAAACTGATCTCTGACTAAATTCAGTTGCATCTAAAGATCCCAGGCTTAAAACGTCCCTGAAAATGAATGCAGATTCTGGTATAACGTATGAAAGAAACTGTACTTGATGCATGTGAGCACAGACAGACAATAAGCATAAAATTCACAGAACTATTGCCTTTTTGGGTGTTACAGCAGTGATTCAACTGTGTTCCGGTATCGTCTTGGAAAGTTTCTGCTTCAGTCTACAGTCCAGGCTGTTCTTGCTGAGCTGCCATCCTTCTGGATGCATGCGTTTGAAATCATAATAATGATCATGTGGATACCTTCTCATTTGACTGTAATTTAAACGCTGCTTTCTCAGTTCCCTGGCCCTAATTGCAACTCACTGAGGCAGCCAGCCACGCTCACCATGCAGACTGGAATAACTGCCTGCGACCAAACAAATGGAGATTAGGAACCGAAACAACTGCTTTGCTGTGCTTTGCAGAATGAGTACTACAGGTAATGGATCACATTCAAGTGGTAGAAGTCCTTGGGTTAGTTTGCATCTTTTATCTTCCTTGTGGGTACAGTACAGCAGGACTTATTAGAGCTACACAAAAGAAACCAGGTCAGGTTTAAAAGAACTGCATGGTCCACGCTACAGTTTAGTGAACTCAATTTGCAGAGCAAAGCTACCTCAGAGGCTAGAAATGGCAATCAGGTTTGTGCTCTCATCATTTTTTTCCGGGCAGCGATGGTGTCTGTGCTGATAGCTGCTCACTCTTGTTATGTTATGCTAGCATTTTTGGCTCTTTGCCTCTGAGATTCCACTGGGATTACTATCATGGAAATGGTGACTACTGCCACAGAAATAATAGGAAGAAAGTCACATTAAAACGTGAAAGGGAAAGAAGGGATCTTTTCAAAACTCATGGCAAAGATAGGACTCAGCTTTATATATTACTCTACCCAGGAGGATCCATCATAGCTCTTCTTGACAGAGCAATAGGAAAATGAAATGTCTTCTAGCTGAGAAGCAGACACATTTCTTCTCTCATCCCTGAAACAGCAGCTTGCCTGCTATTCTCAAAAACACACCATTGGTGTTGAAACGTGCTCTGTAATTCCATTCTCTTAGAGGTAATGACATTATTAGCATGACATTGTAGAGCACAGTTCATTCTGGGTAGGCATGCTGTAAACATCACTAGAGTGCTGGATGGAATATATAATTTATGTAGGGCAGAAAACTGTAAGATTATAGCAACACACAAGTTTGCTGTGTAGTAGCCAGCAACAGGCTAACTGAGGCCACTCGTAACTAGTACCATACTATTTGGATGAAGCCCAAGTTTTTGGCAATAGCTTATGCCATTGATTCTTCAGCTCCTATTTACTGGTTTTCTAGGAAGTCTAGCTTTTTTTTTACTGGGTACGCAGGTATATTCAGAGGATGATAGAGTTTAGAGATGCTGAAAACCAAATTATGGGTTTTGAGTTCCATTTCCAGCTCTGTAACTGACTTACTGTATTTTAATTTCCTGTCCATAAACTGTGGCTGAAGTTCACAGTACTTTTCTCAGAGAGGTTGTAAAGATAGCTTATTTTGCATTTTAAATTTAAACTATGAGATTTATTGATAGGAGCCCTAAAGGTGTATAAAGTAATGCAACATAATTAACACAATATATGTTACTATTGTAGTAATGTGCACATTTGTTATGGTTGATCTATATCAGGCTATCTTTGCTGGCTGAACAGAAAAATTAGCACCCAAACATTCTGAACGTGCTGCAGGAACAGGTAATGACTAGAAGTAGTAAAGACTGTGGTTAATTTCTTCTCCAGAATCATAACATTTGTTACGGTTGATCTATATCAGGCTATCTTTGCTAAAATACGGCTGAACAGAAAAATTAGCACCCAAACATTCTGAACGTGCTGCAGGAACAGGTAATGACTAGAAGTAGTAAAGACTGTGGTTAATTTCTTCTCCAGAATCATAAAACTTCAGCCCCAAGTCATCACATTAGGTCATTTGGTTTCTAATTAGCCATTAGCTTACAGGCTATTGGCTATTTCTGGGTCTAAGAACAATGAATTTGAAGATAATGCAGCAGCTATTGTCCTCTAAAATAATGCTGAGTAAGCACAAAGCGTGTATCTAGAGTGAAGAAGAATGAAAAGGAAGCAGCGACCTGGAGAAATACCAAACTGGGAGCATCACCATATTGAAATTAGGTTGAGAGCTGCTCTGCCTACCTTTCCATAATCACATTCCAGGAAGAGATCAGTAAACATTTGCCTCCACATATCACATCTTACTGCTTCTTGGAAGTCATCAGCACACTGAGAGAGATGCTTCAGGATTTCTTTGAACATGTCATTTGAAAAATGTTTGGTGTAGGAATGGACATACTGTGGAGAGAAAGCAGCAGTGTAAATGGTTAGCTTTCTTCAAGTATTTTCACTTTTATCTGAACGGCTAAAAATCTATTGCATGCAATGAAATATATAGGAATTTGTAGTTTAATCTGCTGGCATAACGCAGACTTGGTGCATGGATGCCACACTGCCTACTTTGTTCTTTCTTTCAGAAGCAGCAATATTCTCCAAACAAGCCTGGGACGCTGCTGTGCGTCTTGAAGAGTTCCCTTCCTGGCCCAGACGTCACTTATCGCGTTCAGTGGTTTGGAGATGCTGGATCAGAATCCGTCCTATGAAATGTCATTGCTTAAGCTAGGTTATCTCAGGGAGGGTGTAAGTTCTCCATGGTTTTCTGCAGCATTTAGTATTCCTGACTTTACTCCCAAGGAGGCATTTGAGCCATTAGTTTTTGCAGAACTGACAGTCACTCAACTCTCTAATGCCACAAAATGACCATTGCCCACAAGTTCAGTGTTTAGAGAACCAATCTGGATACAATAAAAAAAGGACAGAACCTTTTGAAAATGGGCCTGCTGTCACCTAAGTCCTCTGACACTGGGAACACTACTAACTCGAGATTTATTTTAAGTTCTAGCCTTGGAGACACTTTAACACTTTGGATTTATAGCCGTGTGGTTTTTATGAGCAAAAGCAGTATGGTTCTAAAAATGTGGTGTGCATGACATAAATAATAATGGCCATCAGAACAAACCACAATCCCAAAGCCTGTGCTGAATTATTGTAGCAGGTTTCTGGAGCCAGCCACAGTAACAGGGAGCCCATACAGTTGAAAAGAGGAATTTCCAAAACACAGAGTGTTTCCCATTATCCCATTTTTAGAGTATGGATACCTGACATAAGTGCTAGAACACCTTGGACGTGTTGAAATGCCGCACAGGCATTAACAAACTGAAATATTAATATGTGTTATTATTATTCAGGTCTATATTGCATAATTTCCAAATATATGGGACAAATGGAGAAGAGAGGAAAAGCAGAAAAGCAGCAGCCAACGGCCTGAGGGGTGGCTGGTGGGAAAGAAGAACTCCCAACGCAATGTGTGGTTTTTCTGCATTTCAGCATAAAAAGAGAGGATGTAGGTGGGTTGGAGAGAAGGTGGCAGATCTGGGGCTGTGTGTCCCTACTAGCTTTTCAGAGCGATTACAACCCAGAGCCCTGTGACAGATGAACCTTAAAGACGGCAGCAGCTGGGAGGAGGCAGGTTGGACAAGCAGCTTGTTATTTTGTGTGTCATCTTGATGACACATCCAAAGGCTTGTGTATTAATACTGCTGTCTAACAGCTTCACAGAAAATTTTTTAGAAGTATATGTTCGGCTGTGTAGGCAGGAGGAAGTATCGTAGAGTCATAAGCTTTTCTTAGCTGATGTGTGTAAAGCACTCTCCTGTGTAAAGTACTGTACACACAATAAGCATTCATTTATTTATTATTAACCAAGAGATTTTGACACCCATCAGAAGAAAGCTGGCACACCTTCTTCTTGCTATCCAGCGTGAGACCTCGCTGTAGTTTGTGAACACATTGTCATCAATAACAATGGATCTTTGCTTTTTTGTTCCTACGGATCTCAGTAGAAATCGAGTAAGCCACATGCAATCATGGAAAATAATCTCATCTTTAAAGCCTGATTCTGACCCTACAAAGGCAATTTGAGTATTTCCCTTGGTGTCAATAGCTTTGGGTCAGACTGCTGGGGGTTCTGCATGTTAGAGTACAAAGCCGGTGAAATAAACGGTAAAGGACTGGTCTCTGGGATTTAAACGGTTTTGATATAAAAGACCCCACGAGCTTGTCACGAAGGACGTAGAAATACAACAGCCACTGTTTTGCATGTCCGACCCCCCCCAAACCCAACACCACCAACGTGTGAGGTCTCTACTAACAACTTTTAAGTAACCCAAACCTGCACTGAATTCAAAGGAGAAAAAAAAAAAAGTGCCATTTAATTTTAAGGTCCATTAAAAAGCAATGCTTTCCACATGTGAAAGGGCCTAGACCAGCATGCAGAAAGACCATTTCTCTTTCTGGTTTTGGTGGATGATGCAAACTGATGAGCAAAGGTAAATGGTAACTGAGGATTAGAAGCAGCCCTGTCCTGAGAGCGAGGCCTCTGATTATGGAACAGTTTCCCAAGGCAAGTGATGAAAGCCTCATCATTTGATTCAATTAAAACCAGACTGGAAAAAGCATCAGAGATTATATTCTGAGAACAACACTGCACTGGCTGGTGAATCAGACAGCTTGACAGTCCGTGTCTTTTGTACTTCTGATTTCTGTTGTCGTATCTTTAATTGAGTTAAAATAGAGAGCACACAAAATATATTTTAAAACATTTTTCTAATGCTAATGGAGCATGAATTCATTCAGTGTTTATACAGGTACCATAGGGGTTATGGATTGATGCTTCATTTCAGTGACAAAAGCAATTCTCTGGGCTCCCATTATCCACAACAGTTTTCTTAATTAAATGCAGTTATTCTGAGGTTAAATTTAAAAATATCTCATTTCATGCTTAAAAAAGCCTTCAACAAGTTATCCCCAAAATGATATTGTGCAAAATAGCAAACATGTGAGTCTCCTGAGAGTGAAGAAGGCACAAAAATCACACATGGTTGCTTGAAATTAATCTCTGCACAGCTGCTTTATGCTTTGTTTTTAATTATTCTAACAGCACCCACTAGCACTGCTGCAATTGAAGGGCTGTCATTATTTCTATTCTAAACATGCCTTTTCACAGGTTTAATTACCCAGCTGTAAAATTTAGCTCTGTCGTAGGTAGAAATGGCTGGCAAAGTCTTGGCCTGGAGAGTTTTCCAGTAAATATAGTTTGACCAGATTTGGTTGTTTTCAGATTGATGGTTTAGCAAACTACTTCCCCCTTGCTGGCCAGAACGGAAGCGTTGTGACAGCAGGGGATGGAGATGGAGATGGAACATGAAATGTCCTGATACAACCAGTTACCTGGGATGCTGGGGAAGCGAAGCCCTTCACTTACTCATCTTAGCTGTCCCCATGGAAATGCTACTGCTTTGTGATATACATCAGATTCTGAATCAGATGCTCTTATTTCATTTCTCACCTCTGTGAATTCATCTACGTTTACTTTTTTTCCCAGTGTGTCTACGATTTCCAGCTTCCTGTCATAGATTGCTAGGAAAAAATGAAGGGATATTGGTTTAGAAAGCAAACAGTTGTGATTTTGCATCTTGTACGCATTTTTCTGCATACTGTTACGTTACATTAACTTTCTTCTCACACTGGATTACATTTATTTGAGGTTAGCCTACACAGTAGCTGAAGCATCTGACTGTATAGAGGCTATCTAAATCTGATTCTTACATATTTCTCTTGCGGAGAATCTGCACTTACCTATTCAGAACTGTATGGTCATATTTATTCTTGAGACATGTTGGTGCAAATTGCAATGATTTTAATGGTACTTACAATTAATTACGTGAGGGAAGAAATTATTTTTGATTTAACAAAAAAGATAAAACTGCCTTAAAATTCTGGGGACATGGATTCTGCTCTGCAAGACTGGAATCTGAAAATCATAGTAATTTTCCCAAGGAGTTCTGTGGGAATATTTTTACTGATGATGATATTCAAAACTATCTTTTGGTCAGCTTCTGGGCTAGTATAATGGAACTGAGAAGATATGTCAAATGTCTACATAGATTTCTGAATGAAGTCTTTGAGCACAGACATGCTGTTTCTTTTGGGATTATTTTTCTGTTCTTTCTTCTTACAATATATCAGGAGTAATGAGCAAAATTCACCATGGAATGCATTTCTCTCTTGTTGGTTGAGACATTCCTAAACTGTACATTATCTTTTTTAAACTATAAAACACAGCTTAATGTTCCATTAATGTATATGAGATGCTATTAAATGAAATAAATTATAAATGGAGCCACAGTATTAGTGCAATATGACACAAAGCACCTCCAGCATCTGGAGAGCAAGCATCTGGGCAGAAACTTCCTTCTCAATCTGACATCCCGGGATCTGTTCATCACACTCCAGAACAACAGCCACCACAGCAGGAGCACAAGGGCTGTGTTCAGCATTCGCGCAACGTATTACCAATATAGGGTGATTACTCAGAGCAACAATTCTGTAATACGGAAAGGGCTGAGCTGAGCAAGGGCAAGCTCTAGACAGAGGTGACTCCAGCGGCAAGCAGAAAAGCATTCTGAAGTTCCCTGCTTATCATCCCATCTTCCAGCAAAGGCAGATTTGTTATTATTGCTGATCATTATGGGCTCTTGACGAAAAGAGCTGGCAGCAGGCTGTAAGTTGCCACTTCAATGTCCCTGGCTCTATCTATTCCATTATCATTACTCGGGGAGGTCAAGTGTAAGCTCTATAAAGTGGACAGGAATGCTGGCAATCTTTCTGTGCCGAGTGCTGGGGTACAGAGGGCCTTGTGCTGTGTGTCACTGGCACGCCTGGGACGGGCGAAGGGAACGGCTAGCCGAGATGGGCTATTTGGTGAAGCGTTAGGTAAGCTTCAGCGTTTCCCCTGGAACCAGACAAGGTAACAACACTGTCAGAGTTTAATTTTGTTGATCCTACCTTTCCTCCATACCTCCCAGTATGCCAAACTGCCCGTGGGATTTCCAAGACCTCCCATGAGACAAACACGGTCTGATCGGGCAGGTGAAGGAGGAGGTTGTTACAGTGATTCTTAAAAATATTGATAAGCACACGGCAATGTCTGGCTAATGAAGGATGTAAGTGGAAAGGGCCTGGATTTTTCTCTCTCTGAAAGGTTTTTTAAACTTCTTTCCATACTTTTCAAGATCATATTAATGAACCACATGGTGGTTCAGTCTCTTTCCAATCTGTCTGAAGATTTGTGGTTCATACCACAAAAGGTGTAACTACCCTTAGAGATTCTTCTTCTGTCTGTTTGCTCTTTGCTCACAGTTTGCCCCAGATTTCAGACCACAGAAATGAAACTAAAGGACACACATCAAGAACTTACCTTTTCTCACATCTATGGGAGTAGAAGCAACGACATCTGGAAAAGACCTCAGGGCACTCTGAACCTACAAATCAAGGTCATGGTCAAAGGCCTGTTTCATGCAGAAAACAGTAGGCAATTACTAAAATAAATCACCCAGAATAATCAGTTGTATGGGCCAGGCATACTTCTTACCACACATAGGTGGGCCCTGTTAAATGTAGACCTTGTCTGACTTGTAAGAAAGATGCTTGTACCAAGAGATGTATTACAATTACTGCAAATCTCATCTTTTATGAGCTGCAGTATCAATTTGTATGAGTCACAGGGGCAGAGAGAAGATTTAATGGAGAGCAAGAGTGGCTGCCCCGGACCTTTTTAAGGGGATTCTGAGGGATAACTAGCTGCAGAGAAGGACATCCAGTGATGAGGTATGTATCCACAACCTCAGGAGTGTCCGAGTACCTTATGGAGCATTTTGCTTCCCAGGACCTCTGTGGAGAACGCATTGCAATCCTTCCATGTGCTCGTGGGGAATCGGGGCTTGGTGCGGCTAAGTGCTAGACCACGACCTGCACCCTGGCCCTAAGGGAGGTCAGAGCCATTTCCCATCCTTGTGCTCCATGCTGCCGTGCCAGGGCAGACGGCACTATCACAATCTTCCTTCTCCTCCTGTCTGCAACAATCACAGCAGTGTGTTAACAAGGATCTTCCTTAGTTACCAGTGCAACCGGTATTCTGCCGCTGACATCCACTGTCCACTCTTTGAACTGAATTGCCAGTGCCTCCTTTCTCATCTCTTTCACCTGAGACTTCATATTGTCCGCCTGCTCCCTGTCCTTACGTTTGTTCTTGGCCTCAGCCTTCATCTTGGCCAGCCTGCAGGATGTGGGAATAAGGTTTAGAAAGATACCATCATAAACATATTTAAGGTAGATCAAGCCTACCCTGAAGAACAAAAGGAAAGGAAATAACTTCTTACTGAAAGTCTTGTCCTTCGAGTACAAGCAGATTTTTTTTTCCGAATAAATATTTGATGTTTGAGGCACAAAATTACGAGTGTGGCTATTGGACTAGATTCTAGTAATCTGTGTTTTCAGAGGGCAGCTCCAAGGAGGTGAGAGTATTTATATTCTGATATGTATCATCTCCTGAAATCCAGTGTAACTATGAATCTGAAGAAATAACCTCTTAGTGTCAGATACGTGCATGTGGAGAGAGCCTCTTGCAGAGTATATGGTGGATGTTTCACGGAAAATCATCTATACAGCTCTCCTGGTTTGTATAGTTTCAACAGTGATAAATTTTACCTTCACGTTTATAATGGCACTGACCATTTATTGTGTAGGTGTCCTTCAATTTCCTTTCAATTTTAGCAGGAAGACAGGTGCCTAATTTTGCTACACTTGATTTACCAACAAAATTGCATCAGTATGCATTTGTCTCAAAGCCCAAGTACCATTTCACATAAACACTTCACTGGCAAAGAACAACGTTCAATGACATTTCTTAAGCAGTCTCACACAATAAAGTCTTTACTGCCTTAGGACAGGGACAATACACCAACCTCCCCATCATTTTGAACACATAGTTTGCAAGCTTGGACTAAAAGCACCTGCCTTTCTTCTTCCTTCCCTTTTCTTTGCTTCTCTAATCACCCAGTCATGTTTTTCCCAATCCTTCATTTCGCACAACAAAAGAACTGAATAAAATTGATCCCGTAGAACTCATCTGCTTTGGTTTTGACTTTGTTCATTTATGAAATGGAAAAAAAGCCTTTAGGAAGTTCAAAATGCTAAAAGCCAAAGGATCCGTTCACATGGGGAGAATGGTTCCTGCTCACGGAGGCTGCTGGAATCTCTCTGCACTGAGACAGCTGCCCTGCTCACCTCCGCGGCTCTGCCTTACACCCTCTGTAGCCAGGCAGAGTCAGGGGAATTGCTCCTCTCTGGTACCTGAGAGCGCTAGTCCAGAAACTGTACTTTAATTAACGATTTCTGCCTCCTTCTTCCCCCTGTGTTTCACACACTATGAGTGTGGGCTGATCCTGTGCCTGCTCTCTTCTGTTGCTATGGGTCATCCTAGAAATTATAAAACAATGATATTTTCTTTAATGAATAGAAAGGCTTGTTTAATGTGTTACAGCCGTACACTTTGATCACGGTCAGTTTTCTCACTAGGTTCTTGTTCTCCATGGCCACTTATCACCGAGGTTTCTTACTGAATAACTGGGTTCCTTAATCAGTCATGGGCATCGCACAAGTGCCCGCTGAGGCAGTTCACCCTCCGGCACTTTGATAGAAGGGGAAGGGGAAAATAATTTCCTATCTTCTGACTCCTTCACAGACACTGCAAAGAGGAGGTATGTAGCAGGTACCAAGCTAAATGGACTAACAGATTTTTCTCCAATGTATGCTACAGACAGAAAGAGAAAACCAGGCCATTTCTAGCTGCAGGTCCTCCTCAGGAGCAGTCTGCAAGCTGAAAGCAGAGCTAAGGCCGTGCTAGGAGTTGCCAAGGTGCTCTGGTGATTAATTTGGGCAGTGTCCCCGCACAAGCTACATTGTGTGCTGCAGTTGTGCATTTATTTCTAAAGTCCTGAAACACCAAGCAGCTGCATCTTCTGCCTGGTGTCCCTGGCGTGGGACAAAATGTTTCCCCCCCTAGGCAGTAACGGCAAAAACGGCCATAACAGTGCTGGGCACCCATTTCAAAGTGAGCTCATTTCAGTATTAAACATTTCCAGAAAAGATGAGATGGCAGCGAGGGTGACTTCTCCCTGCAGAAGGAAACATGTTTCTTCAGGAAGACAGCCGCCTACCTCCCACACAAGGATGGGTGACTCAGACTGAAGGACTACCAGCCCTGGACAAATAAAGTCTCTGTTTCAGGTATCAGTCCGTTTGGATACGGAAATTCTCCCATCTGTTCTCCCGCATGCCTGGACTCCCAGTCAGGTGGCGGTTAAGGAGAGACTGGAGGAAGCCTGCGGGGGCTCGCTGAGGACTGGTAAGCTTTAGATAAGAACCTGGGGTGAAATCCTGCCCTTCCTGAAGGTAATGTCAAGGCTCCCGAGAGCTTCACTGGGGCCAGAATTTCACCCCTCATCTTTCTGGTGTTTGTGTGAGAGACTGTAAGCACAGACTGGCATTTCTCTGTAACATTTTATTCCTGTTTAGAAAGCCAGTGACTCACGTTAGGAGTCTCAGGGCTACATGGTGTCAGTAAAATCCTCTGTGCTGCTGTGGTTAAGAATCCTATGCAAATCCCACAATACAGCCATCACAAATATGTAAATCCTGAGCTGTTGTGAATGCAAATCCCACGACACTGCTACCAGCGGATATGCAAAACCTGCTACAGCTATGGCTACATAAACCCCCGTGGCAGTGCTGTCTACGGAGAGATTTATTTCTACAAGTCTTGATAGTCATGTCCTTTGCATCAGCTCTGATAGCTACAAATTGAGAACCTGTCTCCAAATGTAAACATGGGCTTAACAGCCAAGGCCACAATAACATGTCACTGGTAGCCAACGCTTTGCATTCTACAGGAAGATCTGACCTCACCAGAAATAAGCTTTGATTCACAAAAAAAGCTAAGAGTATTTTAGCAGAGGGGGGAAAAAAAACAAACCCAAAAGCAAAACCAAACAAAAAACCAACCCAAAACCCCAGGAAATGTTATCATTTTTAATTCAATTTCTTTTGGAAAATAAAAATGAGATATGGTTCTGAACTCCTTGCATCCAGGTGTCCCTCTGTGAAGCAATATGAATAGTGAAACAGTACCCAAATCAAAGGTGTGTCAAGGCTGGCATCCCAAACATCCCCCCAGAACAATCTGAGTGAAAGCTCACTGAAAAAGAAGATGTTTCCCCAGACCATTTGTTTCAGTGGACCGGCACTTAAAGAATAAAAAATAAAATTGAAAATCTTTTACCAGCTCTGGTTGTACTACTGTATGTTTGCTTATGAGGAAAAACCAAAAAGCTGAGCTCTTACACACTGACCATGATCAGTCAGTTATAATATTTTTATCTGTGGGGAAAAAGGAGGTAAGTGACTGTATGAAATTCACTTACCACACTGCTTTAGTTGTATTCACACAAGGCATGTTCCTATGAACTCTAACAGTATGTGGGCTAGAAATGTAGAGAGAGAGAAACTCAGAGCAGTAGAGAGAGATTTAAAATATTCTTTTATTCATTATAATACTGGGAACTTCAATTAACTTCATTGAGAATTTATGGACAAGACGTGTCAACATTTTACTTCCCTAATTCCTGACACTGAAACCCTGAAACCAATTTTCAAGCTGTATGTGCTATTTATGCAAATAGAAGAGAGAGCCATTCAAATAGAAGTCATTATTCTACAAACACAGATATAGAATAAAGTGATCTAGTAGTGAATGAATAATTTTGACATCATTCCGAATCACCTCTGGGTCATCTATAAACGCAAATGTTCACTTCCATATTTTTCTGAACAGAGCAATGAAAATGAAAGCATTATTGTTCACCTAGTGCACTCACATTCTAACCTTAGCATATTGTAAGATGCCATGGAACCCCCTTCCAATATTCGTTAAATATTACACTAAAGCAAGCAGCCTAGAATACACCCCAGAAATAAGCAACATAATAAAATACAAAACAGTTTCTACTTCAAAGGGAAAAAAGAATCTGAAAGGAAAGCCTGAGTAAAAATCCCAGGAGAAGGAGCTTCTACAATGTGCCAGGACAGTACTGTTATTGGTTTGCTCAAGAGAAATCCTCCTGAAGGAGGAAAGAAATGTTACCTTTTCATTAAGTTTAGAAGAATATAGACAAAATGATCTGAAGAGCTCACAAACCTTTGATACTAACACCTGTCCTAAAGAACTGCTGTCACTAACCTAGACTGGTTTGAAAGCAGTTTGCCTTCCACATGTGTAATTAATATAGAGCCTAAAGAGGCATTATATACTCGTGAAGGGCAGAATATTGCCTTAAACAGGAATGACTAGTGTTTCATTTTGTGTGACATGTTCTAGCATTTGTCCTGCTTCTCGAATTTTTGTGAGAAACATCTACCATCTCTGGCACCGTACTCCACAGGGTTCATTTTGTTCGACACTTTGCCAGCCACGCTGCAGTCACACCATTCCTTTTGTAAAACAGAGACCAAGACACCAGCTCTGGTTTTGTGACCAGCCACACTTTCAGCTCTCTCACCTCTGTGACGTTGTACCTGGCATCTCAGCTTTTAGCTCCTCTGTAACCATCTTCATTCCTCTCAGGTACGGGCCTGGTTTTGTAGAAATACTATAGTGAGGGTTATGTCTCATCAGATATTCTCCAAGAAAAATAATGGGGTTAAATTTAGTTGGTTCTTTGTCTGGTTCAAGCACATTCTTTCTTTCCACTTCCATTAACAGTTTTTCCAGTCCTGGGATTAACGTAGGTAGGAGTTTGTCAAGTAAATAGATGCGAGTACCTAGTGACTCTTTCTCTTCACTGAACCACTCTTTGGACAGCCAGTCACAGGGTTCTCTCTTCTTTACCTTTTCTTCTTTTGCCTTTTGTGTGTGAATTGTCTTCACCTTGGTCTCCTGCAGATTCAGACACCTCTGCTGTACCTTTTCATAAAAACAGTCTTTCCATGGAGCATAATTACCAAGACATGGCAGCTCATCCTTCCCTTGATTTCTCTTCATTTCTGTGGCAGTCATATTCTTATCTCCAAGTTTCGGATGTTTTAGATCTGCGGTTTGGGCTGCTTCTCGTGGCTGACCAGCCATCCTTCAGTCACTGTGACACAGAACAAAAGCAGCATGTTATATCGTGCCAAAAGATGCAGCAATGTCCTAGCAGATGACACAGGAAGAAAGTCTATTGTTAGGAATTAACTAATATTCCTTTTCTATGTTCCCTTTTTATTCTGTTACTGCTGCTTTGTACTCTTAAATAAATACAGCCCCTTTACTTCAAAGATCAGTAAATGATTTATAAAGATTAATTATGTATCACAACAGCCCTTGGAGACAGAGCAACTAAATAAGTGGGTTCCTTCTTATAGGAGAAGAAACTGAGACACAGAAGGGAAGCAATTAATTCCAGGTCACTTAGAAACCAAGCGGTGCATAGTGCTCAGAAGTCTTGTCCCCCAGTTCTAACCAGTGGATTCCTCTTACCCCCAGCATCATTATTTCTGTTTAGGTCTCATTCCATGCCTCCAGGAAATCCAGTGGATATGAAACAAAGGAAGCAAGTAACAGAAAATACCAGATGCCTAGGCGCAAGATTTCTCTACATGCTGCCTTCTGCTTCATCTTTTCTGTAGCTGTGAAAAACACTGAGGAAGCCTGTCCCATAGACTACTGAATTTCAACTTTGGCAACTGTTTTTATCTCTGGACATTTTGTTAAGGTAATGAGGACACAGGTGTTTGGGTCAGCAGAGCTCCTACAGAAAGGGAAGCTCTATGCCATGAACTCTGTAATTAAGCTGTTCACAAGCACTTAATCTTGTATCCTCTGAAAGACCGACCTACAGAGTTGCAGATACCTCCCTTTACAATTTCCCGAACTCCACTGTTTTCTTCTCAAAATGTTCATTCTGTGAAATATCAGGAAGAAACTCAGTTGCTGACAAGGTACAATTTGAAAACTATTGCTGTATGTCTCCACACATAACTGTCTGCACCTGTAATAGGACTTACGCATACAGAATGGAGCAGAATGTTGCCAAACTACTTGATTCAAAGCATGAAAAATCATTAGCATGCTGCAAAAACCCCAGCTCAGTGTTCAACAACAGCAAGGGAAGGGTAACATTAATAGAGAGAGCCTAACACCTTTCCAAATTAAAGATGAAACTCCACTCTGAACTTGCTGCCACACTATTCTTTTCAAGTTCTTATTTAAAAGTGCTTCTCACTAAGGCCTTTCAGTATCCATAGCAATACCGTTGGTTTTGATACATTCTGCTCTTCATGTTTAAGCATTTGTAGCTGTTCTGAAGAGAGGTCAGCCTTCCAGGAAATGCATAAATGTGATCTACGGCCCTCCTGGCACACAAATGTAATTACTAGTGTGTTGACCTTCTGGTTCATAACCATTGTTTGAGTCCAAATACTGCTTGGATAGGTAGGATGCTTCACAGCACTAAATTTCTATGTCTGTTTTCTCGATGGGTTTGTTGGCATCTTCTGGTAATTTGTTTTCAAAGACGACTACCTGCTGGGGAGTGAGATGGATTTATGGATCAAGCTGCCTGCCTGACCCACACAGAGGGTTTTAAGATGGTCGCTGGTTTTGCCACCGAAGGACATGAGCTGCAAAGGAGTCCAGATTTGTAAGAGTAGAAAGCAAAACCTGTTAACCCAGTTAAATTGTTCCTTGCTTAGGTGAATTTCTTTCAATAAGCTGTAAAACCAGACTCCTCCTGCTTCAAAGCAGGGTGTTAACCAAATGTTCTGGTCACATTCCAAATCAGCTGGTTTTGTTGTGCCAAAATAATCCGCTCTTTCAGTTTCAAATACTTATGTTATTTTTTTAACATCCTTTATGAAACCGCTCTGCTGTTTCTGTGCAATGTTAAAGTGACAACTGCGCTCTGCTTTATGAGGCGGCTGATTCTGAATGACGATGAATGTATTTTCTCCACTGCTCTCAACCATTTCTTAGGATGATTTTGAGGATTAGTAAACGTTTATAAAGTATCTCTATGTCTCTGAACAGAAAAAAACCAAACAAAAAACAACTAAGTGCGACTGTTCTGTCTCAGTTCCACGGCATTCACATAACTCCAAGAATGGATGCAGAGCACAGAGAACTATGCCCACTGCTTTAATGCAGGACAGATAAATAATACTACGAGGGTATGGAAGAACATACAAACAGCACATAACTGTTAAAATGAACAAAAATGGAGTGCTAGAATCAGGCCCTGAAACTTGGAATTTGTTGAGGATTACAGGGACACACCTCCAGTTTGTATAAGACACCAGTGGCTCATAAACTTCAGTGCTGACTTATATTAGTTGAGAATTTGGCTCATAATCTATAGAGCTCTCACGGCCTATGACGTTCCCAAGTGGAGGCTTGATTGTCCAAATAATAATAAGCCCAGTGCACAGAGACAAGCTTTGGAAACACCCAGGAAGTTTGAAATGTGATATAAAGTTTCCTATAAGCCTTTGTTCAAGCTGAAGGCAAGATAAGCTTTTCATTATTTAGAAGGATGCCACCTTCCTGGCTCTTTTTCTGTGACAGAAATATTCTTGCTGGAATCCATGCAGGTACAAAAAGATAATCGCTCCTTTTTCTGTACAAAACTCAAATCTGCTCATAAATAAGATTTTTATGGTTTCATTGTTATTCTGTTAGGGGATTTTGATGGGTGGGATAGGGCCAGAAAAGACTAAAGTTTGTCTAGGTAAATATTTTGGAGATGTTTGAGTTACAAAAGTCTTTTAAAAAACAGAGTCCAATCTCTTTGACACTCTATCACTCAGAAATAGTTTTGCCTTTCTCTAACATGCTTCATAGCACGTGTTTATCCCGCCAGTCACACACAGCTCAATACCCTTTTCATACATGATCTTCTTTTCAATACAATTAACATTTAAAATTTTCTCTTTTGCTTTCTGAAGCTTTGAAGAACTGTTTTACTTACCTTTGGAGCAGGTATCAAAATAGATCTTATTCCTCCTGCTTTCAAAGCAGCTTTGCAAATGAACAGGAACTTAATATATGCCCATCTGTTCTCAACCATTAAAAATCTTAAAGTGAACTAGGGATTTCTCAGACCTGCTGTGGAGTCGCGCTGTGAGTTTTACTCCTCTGTGTGTTTGCAGTTGCTAAGCAATAATCCCAAAGGTTGCTATGTCTGTTCCAAGACTCAGAATTGCTGTAGGTTGTCTTTTGGCTTTGGCAGCCCAACAGACCCTTCTGTACTGAACTTGGATCACTGCATCACATGACTGAAAATCAAATCAAATAAAAAAGACTATGAATAGCAACAGACAACATTAAGGGCACAAATAGTCAGAGAGAGAATCCACAGGTGCCCAGTGACAGGAGGCTTACCTTCAGATTCAAGGTTCACGAACTCCAGAAACTGTCGCCAGTCCATTACAAGCTGAACTGAGGACTGTATTAACCAGATGTGAGAACCTGAGAGATAAAAAGAAATTAATTACAAACTGAATTTAAACATTTTCAGATTCTCTATTTTGTAAAAAACAGTGTTGCTTTGAAGCAGCCTTGCAGGAAAGGCAGGCACAGCACTAATAAGGGGGGAGTTTATAGTGCCATTTTGTTAGACTGTCTTTAAACTTGAATCCAAAGGAATTTGATTAATCACCTTTAATAGTTTCTCCTATATTCTTGAATAATAATATGCAACACAGGGAAGGGAGAAGGGAAAAGACAAAAACATCTACGACAGCCATTCTGCACTCATTTATGCTAATGTAAATCAGGTGCCTGGTCAGTGATTTCCTCGGTGTTATGCAGCACTTCCAACTGAGAAATTTATGGCAATTTCTGCCAGGAAACAAGGTTTATCTAATGCTGTTTCTTTCTATTTTGTACTGGAAGAGGCGTGATCTTTGGATTGTTGACCTGCAGGAAAACTGAACCTGACTTTATCTACAGCATTTGTCATTGGAACAGTTGCACGGTGCCCTACCCTCTAGCAGAGTATTAGCCTCCATTTTATGGGACAGCCGAGCTTGTTACAAAAATTGAAATAGAGGAAGTTTAATATAAATAGCATAGTTTTTCCAAAATCTGATACAGTTACTGTCAGAGTCACATTTGTTCTCTAGTTTAGGAACTTGGGACTTTTAATTGCAGGCTCAAAAAATTTCATTCTCTGCCATCTTCATCAA
Source organism: Cariama cristata (assembly GCF_000690535.1). Lineage (NCBI taxonomy): Eukaryota > Metazoa > Chordata > Aves > Cariamiformes > Cariamidae > Cariama > Cariama cristata. The sequence goes on from NW_009622985.1 coordinate 27,046, forward strand.
GTCACCTGTTATTTATTACAGCATCTACAACACCAAGGTAAATAATAATTAATTTGTAAAACTCTGGAACTGGAAATAGCTCTAAGTGACATGAACCCAGAGTCCCAACATAAACTCAGTACAACATTTACGCTGCCATTAAAAAAAGGGTTTAGTTTTGTTCCTAAGACCTGCCATAGATGATAGAAAGTGTGCATGCTGTGTACAGGTTTTTTACATGTAAAAAATTTGCTCAGAAATGACAATAACAATTGTACTTTAGTGGACAGTCAAAAGCCTCAATTTTTATTTTATTTTTATACTGTCTTTTCTGGAAAGTAGGATGCTATAGAAATTCCTGGTGTTCGTACCTGGCAACATTTATTTTCCTCTATGTACTCCTGTATATATTTCAGAAAAATTGGTATGGTTGTAACTTGTATAGATACTTTTGGCCTTCTGTGCCATCTGTCTCTCTGAAAAAATGTTTCTTCTGGACACTCTCAAATACCACTGCAATGCTGAGCTTACCAGTGGAGTAATATGGCATAGACACTACAATACTGACTTGGTTTTAGAATTCAGTATTTGCTTGCAGAGAGGAAACATAGCACAAAAAAAGCCACAAAACACATTTAAGTCAACTTTCATGTGAAAAATACACTGTAATAAATTATCATTTCTTTGCTATTTATTTGAAAAAACATGTATCAGAAAGAAACGTGCTCATTGCAGTGTATTTCCAAGATGTGGTGAAGTATAGCATCAATTATGTCAATAAAATGAAGCAGAAAATTAGTGCACAGGAATAATTTAAAATGAGGCTTTAAACTGGATTGTGCACTTTTTTCCTCAAAGCAGTTTGCACATGATTAACTCCTGTTATCTCTTCTCCCAGGTGGGCTTGATTTTTCCCCTTTGCAATTCAGAATTCTGTTGCTATTATGATTAACTTACAAAACTTTTTCTTTCTTCGGTATGAAACATAAATTAAGAAAATATTCTCCCTTTTCTCAAAGTGATTTTTTAACCCCCAAACAAGAGCATACAAATTTGGAAGGAGGCATCAAGATGTCTCTATTTTTACTTTTCTGGAAGTGGAATCCCGTGGGTTAAGCAAACCTTTAATTGCATCCTATTTAACTTGGCTGTTATCCCTTAATGTTTTTGCTAAGCAAAGTGTATCCTTTTATTATGCCATCGAATACTTGCACTGTTGACAAAATAATGGGCTGAATATGTCATCACAGACGTTTTGCTGGAATTGCCTCTTCTATGTTTTTTTGGTTTTCTGTGTAAGATACATTTTGGGAGCACTCTGTTGCCTTTTGCAGCTGATGCCAAGATTATGCAATAAAAGCCCTGACATGTAGTAATAATAAGTTGTGTTAGCCAGAGAAATGTTTGCAGCGTATTAAAGAAAATAGTCCATTTTGGACTTGTGTACAAAACTAGCTCATGTATAGGTTCACATCCTTTAAATGATATATCGGGCTAAAGCTGCAGGTGCTGACCACAGGGCTTTCAGCACAGGAAAGAATAAGGCCACCGGCTTCCAGGCTCCTTTTTGGACCAACCGTGATGCCGTGACCACAGGCTGCCCTCTAATTACTCTTTTCCATCAGAATACAGCTGCCTTATAGCTTCCTCCGCCACATTTAAATCCCGCTGCTAAAAAACATTGCACATGCAAATTATACCTTTCTAACAGCTCAGAGAACCATTGCAATCTGTGATTATTGTAGTTAATAACTGATATGTTGGACCTTTAGCTAACTGTAGATAGCAATTCCATTATTTACTTGTGGTAAATGCTTTATAAAAGTGTTTGCTTTTCGAATATCTGGAAGAGCTACAGGATATATGAAAATCACACAAAAGTCTATTTTGGAAGCTGGTTTAAACAATCATTTCTTGACAGGAATCCCTGCATGACTGTTGCTCGCAATCCAGAATGAAAACAGCAGGCCCAGGTGGGGGAACTGCTAGAACTCTCTGGGAACTTGTACTCTTCCACCTACCCCCTGTGTCAGGGCAGACCTCGCTGAACTGAAGCTACCCGCCTCGAAGCAGCCCTATATTTGCAGGAATCCATTTGCATAAAACAAAACAACAACCTAGATATTATACTTTAGAGAAAGGTGAATAGCATTAAGATTCCTGTCACATCCTCCTGTCAGGGGAGAAAAAAACTTTCACATCCTCAAATGTGACTCCTGCCTCCGCTGAAAATCATGGCAAAAACTTCACAGCAGCATGGCCTCCTATCTGGCTACCACCTCAACACGGTGGTTGGTAACCACAAAGAAAATCTCTCTTTCTGCTAAGCTTCATGATGCTTTGCACAACCAGTATGTAGCAGATGTCAAGCACTTGAGTCCATGAGTTTCACAGAAAGTCAGACAGAAAAAAGTACCTAAGAGAACAAACACCATATTTGACTAAAATATAACAAAAAACAACTACAATGAATATAGCAGAAAACCTAAATAATCTTTGAAGTTATTGAAAATAAAAAAGTTTCCATGTGCTCCATTATATTGCTCATCCATGATCTTTTTAGTTAACCTTTTACTTCTTTCCTGAACTGGCTACAAACTAAATAAAAAGGTGACTACTATGGTCTGAAAAATATACTTCATGCAGTTTAGTTATATAGCTGGAATAAGCAGCAAATATTGATAGGCAAGAATTTCTGTTGAAACTACAGACAGAGCTTTTTTCAGTAGCCACAGCCTCACTGGTATAGCTACATCATTTGAAAGTGTGAAAATACCTGGTACGTGCAGCTCGCAAGCACAGAACAATCCTTTTCCTCCCGAAACTGGCAGCTTGCTGTATCCATAACGGCAAAAGTATGTCTATATTTAGAATTGTCGTTGCCAGTCTAGATCTACTGTACAGATACACCAAAACGACATCGGTATTGCAGATTTGCCCACAGAAAGGATGAAGCACTTAATGAATACATGGGAGGGAAGGACTGGACAAGAGGCTGCTCAGAAAAAGATACTGTTTTATTGGGAAGCTGTGGAATATTCAGAACTTGGGGATACTAACTTAAAAGGAGTCTGGAAGGCATTTTCTTAACCTCTGTGCCATAAATCAGAGTGCGCTGCAAGCCCACTTTCCATAAACATTGTGTTTCAAAATAACAACACGATGCCTGCAAAAGGCAGGACAACGACTCTTTGTTTACCTGTGGGTTTTGCTTATTCTCCCCGTATGCTCGGATCCCACTGGGGGCTCTTTTGGACTCCTTCATACTCAAGATCCTGGCTTGCTGTGCAGTTGACTGTAAACTCAACTTTAGTCCAGCTTAGGGAGCCTATCCTTCATCCTCTCCTGTCCACCAGGAGGCAAAGTGCCTCCTTACTGAGCCTGACTGCTTCACTGCAGGGAAGCCCAGCTCCCAGAGCCTCCCTGCTAGTTCTTTTGACTGCAGGGCACTGAGAAATAACGTAAAGAGCTACCATGTGGCTTCTCTGGAGCGTAGATTTACAGGGGCAAGAGAGTCCCATACAGACCTGTCAGTCTGAGGAGCAGGTGAAGGCAAGACAAACCATGTGTTTAAAAGGAATCTATGGGTTAATACACACTCTTGACAAAGAAGCGTTTGCTCTGTTTAATGTTTAGAATGGCTTCTGTTTATCCTATGTAGTGTTGTCATTAGATGCCCAAGACAATTCTTGATCCCAGTTACCTCCCTGCCAAGATTCCCATGAATTTGGTAGCACCAGGCTTAAACTGTAAAATAAACAAAGCTTAATAGTATTTGGCCTTGTGTCTCAGAACCCAAACCGTCAGGCAGCGTTGCATTCCGGGGATGTTTGAATGCTTTAAATGTCATGTATACTAGTTTTTTGGGGTTTGAGCTTGTGCACTGATGTATAAATAGGTGTTACATGCTGTTTTCATTACAGAAAGAGTTACTATTGCTCCCTAATCCAAGGAAAAGCTACAGTACGTGGGCACTGAGGCCACCTTTCACTGAACATGGTGCCATACACATTGTTACGGCTCCCAGCAGGATGGGATTCAAAACAAACCCCTTCACTTGTCCATAGCAGAGCTCCCAGCCCGGAGGCACGTACTAAAACTCATCTCTCGGGCTGAGCGGCCGGAGAGGCAATGACGAGACC
>NW_009622986.1:0-1151 GCF_000690535.1 Cariama cristata
TCTGCCCATGGCCAGGGCTGGCCTGTCCCCGGCCGGCCTCACAGCCAGTAAAGGGACCGTCCCCAGGGGCAGCTCCCCTGCTTCGTGGAGAACATCACAACAGCGGGATGGGGATCAGAGCCTCAAGCTGGTTTATTGCCTGTTTATTGTCTGGGTCCCTCCAGCACTGGTGGCTCCTCACTGCTGGGGGCATGGGGAGAGAGAGTGGCTGGGGCACGTGGGGTCCCTCGGTGGGCCAAGGGAGAGGAGCAGGGTGGGGAAGGGGTGCTGGCCCTGCTCTGCCTGTCATGGCTCCATCCATCCCCGAGGCCGGCAGACTCCAAGCGCTGAACTCCCCGGAATCTGTGAAGTCCTTGGCGGCCACTTGGATGTGGTGGAGGGTCCCGGGTCGCACTCCCGTCAGGGTGTAAGATGTCTGCTCGTATGGCCCAATCTAGGGGTAGAGCGGGGTTAGGGGCACTGATGGGCCGGGGGGCCAGGACACAGCCTTGCTCGGGGATGCATCCCTCAGCTGTGCCTCAGTTTACCCCATGTGGGACATGCAGTGGGGGGTGGGCAGTACCGTTTTGGTGACAGAGCCCTCCTCCCGGGCATAGCGGATGCGATACTTCAGCGGGAAGTACTCCGGGAAGGGCCAGGACCCTGGCGGGCTCCACTCCAGCAGCAGCTTCTTGGTCTCCCCAGGGATGGGTGAGACCCGCAGGTCCTCGGGGGGGTCCGGCTTTACTAACGAAGCAGAGAGACAATGAAGGGGTGAGGTGCTGGCTGGAGGATCTGGCACGGGGCCTCTGGGGGCAGCGACGCCGTGTCCACCGGCCCCGTTGACTCAGCCGCAATCCAGGGTGCAGAGGTGGCCTGAGACCCAGCAAATCATTGCACTGATATTTCCACATCCCAAGTAGGGGAGCAAACCGGAGGGGAAAGGTCCAAAGGAAGCCCCAGGGCTGGATTAGACCCACGCACACTGCTTGGGAGGTGGGGGATTAAGTGCAAAGGGGTCTGCGGGGACAGGGAGTGAACCCCGGTGCCCAGGCCCATCCCAGCAGCACTCACTGATGTTCTCCAGGAGGAAGGGCAGGAGTCTGGATGCAGAGCCCAGGGGGTTCACGGCCGTCACGTTCACCACGTAGGGGGTGAGGGAGAACATCTGC
>NW_009622987.1:0-23474 GCF_000690535.1 Cariama cristata
AACCATAATGATTCTATGATTCTAAGTTATGCCATGATAGACAGCCCTATGCAGCCAGAAGCACCATCTCTCAGAGAATTAGCAAGGAGCGTTTGTTTTAAGGCACTGCTAAATTTAGTATTGTGGCTCCATGTTAAGATACATAAGTATGTTCCTTCCCCTTCTTCAAGGAGATAGTTTTATTTTTCAGTCTTTGTTGTGAATTCTAACACAGCATTCTTGAGCACTGTTGAACTCTTCAGTTTCAATATCGGAAGAAGAGTATTTCTGCACAGTTTGTATACTAGTTTAAAAGTACTTTTGAATCGGGCAGATTTAGAAGGTGTACTGGGCCTGGCTGAAATAGTTATTTTTCTTCATAGCAGCTCAAAATGTGCTGTGTTTTAGAATTCTGACCAAGAGAATACTGATAATACGCTAATGTTTTAGCTGTTGCTGAACAGTGTTTGCATAGCACCAAGGCCTCTCTGTTTCTCACTCTGCCCCTCCTAGTTGTTACTTCCACCATGGTAAGCCGATGACACTTGTCTTGGCAGGTTCAGGGCAGTGTGATGTAATCAGTCTGCGAGGCCTCCCCATATGGATATATATATACACACACCAGAGAGGCTTTACTCACTTGGCTTGTTTGTTTATGATGTGTTTCACATTCATTAATAACCTGTGCAATGACTTTATCTCTTCTTCCACTTCTCCTTCATTTATTAAACAATTTTTATCTTAACCCCCAACTTTTCTTGCTCTTACTCTTCCTTTCCTCTTCCCCCATCCCACTGAGGGTAAGGGTTTGTGTGGCACTTAGCTGCCTACTGGGGTTAACCCACAACAGAAGGTCTGTAATAAGTTAAACATTATCACTCCCATTCATGTTGCTGATTTAAGTTTTTCAAAATACTGCTGAGTTTGGTTTTTTGGCTGTTGTAATATATACACTTTCCCGTGAACGACAGTAATGTAGGCACGTAAGTAAGAAGCAATTTGCTATTTTCCCTTCTGTTAAACATTTCAGTCACTGTAACAAAGTAGGTGAGCTTATTTATGTCTCATAAATGACATGGCTATCTAGTTAATTCACCAAGTTGGTAAGAAGGTGGTCTGTAGAGTAAGGCCCTTTACTTCAGAATGGAAGCTGAGTCATATGACTAAGGAATGTATTTAGTAGCTCAGTGTCTGATGCAAAGTCAGCTGAAGGCAATGAGATAAACGATGTTAGTAGGCATAGAACATTGTATTTATAAAGTTTGATTCCCTCAGAAAATATATTCTTATGACTGACTTATTTTTTTCTTATCCCACAGAAGGCAATCATTTGTGTCATTAAGTCAAATATTTGGACTTTCTAAATTTCTTACTTCATTTTGCATGGTGCTTTTGATGGAATATTGTTTTTTCTCAGGGCATCTCGGCAGTTTTCTGTGCTATGTATTACTCTGTGCCCTCTCTCTGTCTAATCCATGGCTTTTATGAGCAGTATCTACGTTAACAGATGGAGCTATAGAGAGACTTGAAGTAATGTGAACAGCTACTTTGTGACAGGTCATAAAATAATGATAAGGCTTAGCTTTGTGTAACATCAAACTAACCATAAGTTTGAGTAAATTGCTGGACAATTTTGCTGCAGCTGAAAAATATTGATCTCAGGGGCAGCACCATCAATTTTTCCCATCTTAAATAATGCCTGTTTAGGATTCTTCCACGACTAGCATGTTGTCCTATTTGTTTGGGGTTTTTTTAAATTTTCTTGGGATTTTTCAGTTTTGTCTTTCCACCTTAAATTCTGTCTGTGGCACAGAACTCAGCAATATGCAGATATTGCAAGAACACTATTGCAACACTACTCAAAAGCTAGCAGTATTTCTCTATGCTTTTATTTATACAAAGCTAGAATAGGGAGGATCTTTTTGCGAGAAAGACATTATTCAGTAAAACTGAAATTGAGCTCAAGGCCGAGAAATCTGCAATTTGCTTCATAATACTACATTCCACATTAATAGCTCTAAGTGCAATAATATGAAATATCTAAGGGATTGTACAGACTGTCATCTCTGGAAGTTCAATGACAGCAAACTGCAGTGAATGTTAGTGCAAGGAAGAAACTATGCTTATTTACTAGGAATTGGTATCAAGGAGGAACTGAGGTAAAAGAGGGATTTTGCAGAATTGAGTAAATTACGTTAAAATATTTCTAATACATTTGCTGCAGACAGAGGGTGACTCAAAGATAAAGATAGGTCCATATCCTTTAACCTTCCTACATGCACTAGCTATCCAGTTCAAGCAGATCACTTAAAAGCAATGTGTGGGGAGAAGATAATATTTCCACAGAATGATTTATGATCGGTATTTCCTTGGTTTATAAAAGTGCTGCTAGCAAAGTAGTTTCATGCATATTTTAAAAGGCTATTTCAAGTGACCAGAGATGAGGAGGCCATGAAAGATTTGTGGATGGCAAGTTCAGAAAAGGAAAACAAATGGAACAGAAATAAAAACTCTTTCCAGCAGTATTTGACTTTCCCAACCCATGTGATTGACATAAGCCAACTTCTAGCATTTTGTTCATGATGCTTAGACATGTTCCCCACTGTTTTCTGATCCCTTGGACTTTTTTTCTTCTTTCCTGTCCCTCAATGAAGAGATAAGTTATCTTCAGCAGGCTTAGATGTTAAGTCCAGTGAAATTACAGAAGTGGAAATATGCACTAATCAGAAAAGCAAACTTGCTATCATATCTAAGTTTACATTAATCCTACCAGTATTTTAGCCAACAAACCATTTTATTTCCCTTGCGCTTTTCTGTGTATTTGCCTTCTTATTTTGACTTAGCAGTTAGATGATTAGGAGTTTTGCTTTCTTGCTTCCAGAACTTCGGAAGAAGGATGGCAAGATCTTCCAAGCAAAAAAAAAGTCTCAATTTTTGCTGAGCGTTGCAGCAGAGAAAAGAACTTTGATTATGTCAGGATACCATAGGCTTGATTCAGCCCCAAGTTCATGGTGAGTGGAACAGCAATATCCCTGTCCTCATTTTTCATACCTAATCTTCTGTTGCAGACTAGAGCTTTCCTGTAGGTTTTGGTTTGTTTTTTTTTTTAACTGGGGCTGTCCCCTCATCAGGTAGCACCATACCCCTTCAACTTCTGTTCCATTCCAGCAAATTTTCAGCTCTGGGCATATCTACCCTTGGTTCTATCTGCATTATATTCAGAAGAGGGCACTTTCTGATGGCTCTCTATAGCTCTAGTTATTGGCATCCACACAGCCCTTAAGTATAAGGCTTGGGTGCAAGTCCTCCTCCATGTCTAACTCTCCCTGGAGAGGCAGGAAGGAACCCATATATAGGCAGTGTGGTGATCTAAGTTGGGGCTCCAGGCTAACATATCAATATAGATGAACCCTGGGTTAGAACTGTATCACTGCTGGGACTGTACAGATGCACTGAATCTCCAGTGGGGGGAAAGAGATAAACATGTCAAAATGGCATACCATCCAAACACAAATTCACCAATGCAACTGATAGTTAGCCATATTTGACTGCAATACCATATACATTCTAGCTACAGATTACTAGTCAGCTCTTTTCCCAGCAAACTGCATCTGTACATGTAAATAGTCTACTTGAGATTTTTGAGTGCTTTCATTTCCTGGAGCTATTTACAAATCTTAGAAACCCCAGAGAGAACTTCCTTAAAAGGGTAAGAAAAGCCACTGCTCTTACTGCAGCCAGAAAAGTTTCCGTGGTCAGAGCGTCCTTCTATTGTTAGGCTGATTGAAGAAAGAGGGTGAAAAAGAATAAAAATTGTTTTGGACTACACCCTGAAGCACAGAAGTCCCATGAACAATCATTCCCAGAGGTGAGAACTTTCTGCAAAGACTTTTATTGTCAATTCCAAAAGACAGTCAGTTGTAGATGACATTAAAAGGAATGTCCTGACTTTCTTAAATAACGTTGCTCATGAGAGGGGATCACACAGGTAAACCAGCTCTCAGAACATTCAGGGCTTATGCGATTGTAATTGAATTGCACTGAAAGCAAATGGATAGTGCACATTTAGGCAGAATATGTCCGCAACTTCACCTATCCTAAATTTAATTTCAGAATATTTTTAATGCTTATATATGCTTGTAGTGGCTGTTTGATCTGCATGCAAGAAGGGCATAGATGTCCATTCTGAGGTCACTCATCAAGGTTCTCATGTTATCACTATGACTATTTTTATTAGACTTCCTAGTACTCCAAAGCCATACAGACCTCAAACAATCATCTTCCCTAAGCCTTTAAGAATATAAGTACATTTTCTTTCAGTTCCAAGTTTTACAGGCTGTACTGCGTAACTGTTCATACTGGGTTAGATGACTGCAGAAACATCTATATCAGACAAATTTTGGTCTTTTTTTCATTACAAGTCTTCTGCATGCACAATCAATTTAGAGAGGGAAAGCCAATGGATTACAGTCTTGTAGTTTCTACTATATTGGCCTGCAAAATGATGATAATCTAAAGTAGACTAACTGTACCAGGGTGGCCAGTGTCAGCTGGTGTCAAACTTCAATAATTACACTTCTCCCCAGCACTGAAAAGCATTCAAGACATTTGCCTTTTGTTTATAGCTCTTTCCATAAATGATATTAATCTGAAGTAGCTTGTGAGGCAAAGAATACTTCAGTGTAAACCTTCAAAGCATGATACCAGAAACAGAGCTGCACACAGGCAGCCTTGTTTGGAATTGTTTCCCTCTGCTTTTCAACGCTTGAGCCCCTTCCAGACTCTTGTTCTTTAAAGAGCATTGGAATACAGAGTCTGCACAACACAGCAGGCACCAGGCAGAGAAACACTTCTTTAACTCTGCTGGTCTTCCCCAGGTTGCAGTTGTCACAGTTCAGCACAAGGCCAATTGCAGTGAATTTCAATAGCAGATTTGCACTACGTTCACAGTTATTTTGGAATCAATTTCTCAATTTATATTTCATGCTTATATCTGTTATCCCTTATGCTGTGCAAAACACGTTAGTACTTTCCATACAGTTTATTATATAAATTATGGTATTACAGTTTTATGGCACCTTCGATATGATGATTTAAAAACATTTCATAAACACTACTGTGCCTCATTAAGCCTGTTGGGTTTTTTAAACTCATTTGAGAGATGATTAAACTGAGATTCAGAATACTCATGTCATTTTGCTAACAACGCTCATAATAAGCAAGCAAGGGTTCAGGAGTAGAACCCAAATTCTTGTTTGCACCTCTGTCCAGAAATATCAATGTATAATATGAGTCTGAGGCAATGATCAGAGGTTTTAACATGGATCATGTTCAATGCCATTGGTTTTCAACATTTAATCTCTACCATCAAAAGTCAAGCATGAAAAATATAAATTCTTTTTTATGAGAGAGCCAGCTATAACGAATTACTTGTTTGTCACTCAATAAAATACATACATATTTAAATCAACAGGAGTATAGTGTTTTCATAGAAAGTCCTTATATCATCTCCAAATCAAAACAGCTCAGTGGTTTTAACACTATGGCAGCTTCACTTGCAGTGTATGTATCTTGCATGTTCATTTAATAAAATATTATCACAGTTTAAGTCCTATATGTGCATTCACAATTCAATTATATGGCCATTCTCTTGAAAAAAATTAGATGTAGATGTACATTTTTTGCATTACTGAAGAGCTAATAATGTTGGTTTAGCACAGACCCACTGTCTATCACTAGGATTTTAGTTCAGAGATGTTGAATGTCCAAATCAGTCAAACTGAATTTAATTTAGACATCTAACTCCCTCAGGCCTCGTTGGAAAATGTCAGCCTAAAATAGCATGTGCTTCAGTACAACGAACTAGAAAGGCACTTCTGATGTATATATTTGTATGTACAAACAAATGTCACAAACAGAATATATTGGAATAGCAACTAACCTCTTCTTCACAGAGCGGAATTGCCATTCACAGAATTAAGATAGCTATAAGGAGGTGCAGGAGTAATACATCCTTCCACTTGTTTAGCGCCTGAATAAAATGAGAGAAAGAGCTCTTTAACTTCACCAGGTAGTGCCTAGTGATCATAAGAAAGATTAAAATAGCTACCACTGAGGTACCAGTTACAGACTGGCCCAAATGCCAAGGGTTTAGAAAGTGAGCTAATGCTCTAAACAAGATTATATATATTGGGTAACTTATAAGTCAAGAACAGAATTTTATGCTACTCAGCAACACAAACACAGAAAGCAGTAACAATTCAATTATTTGCTTTTGAACAGGACCAAGTTAAATGTTTCTTAGCTTCTTTTTCAGTTGGAAAAATAGGATATCAGATGTACACGCTCAAATAATTTAGTTTTGTTTGTAATTCAGCAAATGAAGTGCAGAAGTTGCACATACCTCTTTCAAAGTGTATTAAGATCAGTCATTACCTATTTGCTCCCCTAAACCTCCTCTGGAAGCAAGTGAAAAGCTTGTCTAAAGTGTGCTGAAAGGTAAATAAAGCATTTATCATACCAGAGAAAACGTAACATACCCACAGTTTTGAGGGCACAGGGACAGCACAGCAGAAACGAAAAACCCCGAAGAATTTATATGGGAAATATCTGTGATTTTTTCACTTAACAGAAAGAAATCAGTAACTCCATGTTTTTTCATCCTGAGCTCATTTTAAAGAAGCATGACAAAAACATTCTAGTAGAAATAAAGGATTGTGCATTATTACCTTGAACTAATGAAATCATTCAATATTCAGAAATTCTTAAATAAATATTTCTTAACTTGTTCCTCTTACTGTTTATTTGTAGATTTATTATTAAAAGCTAAACCTGTAGACTTTCTTTTTTTCCACTGAAATAGGTTATTTATTCCATTTATACTGAAGAACAGTAAATTGCTTTATTTTTCAGTGTTATAAAGAGCTACAGTACGTTTTAGTCTGATTCCTAGCACAGCTGGTTGTAAACAACATTTGAATTAACAGTTAACATATAAATTTACAATTCAACTAAAATTCAAACAATTTGAAGTAAAATTAGAAACTAGATTATTAGAATTGGATTTTTTTTTTTACTACAAGTTTGTCAAAAAATGTATTTGGGGAAAACCCTCTTTTAGCATTAAAGATGTATTCTGTGATATCTTAGATAATTACTAATTGATGCATTTTTATAGAATTCAAGAAACTGCATTTATCTTTTGTTTAGGTGGCTGGAAGATACTTTCAGAATTCTTTCAAGGAAGCTGAAGGTAATATAGAAAATAATACTTTAAAACCAAAGATTGTTCCTGTCTGTTTCTTACAGCCTCAAAACAAAAAAACGCAAAGATCATTACAACAGCATGCCCATCTTTGCTTGTTAACGTAGTTCACCAGTAGCAGTATCTATATAGTATTTTTTTTGCTATACTCTTTCCATAGAATACTGTAATTTTCTACTTGGCTTACCATGAATAACAATAAAGACAGACAAGACAAAGAGAAACTTAGGTAATAATACGGTCATCTTCCTCCCACCAGATCAGTTAAACTGCATAGCTAGTACTGACATCAGGTTATGATTGTTAAGAATTTTATTTGCAGTGCCTCAATACTAGTTTGCTCATATATTGGTGCTGTTAGGAATCTCATGTGCTGATGAAAGTAGAAGGCAATGGGTTACTTCAGGCTTACTGTGCTACTGCCATGAACAAGAGTAGGTGCAGATATATCGTGCAGATTTTCAGTGTGCTGAGAGCACTTCCACACTGGAAAATTTTCACAACCATACATTTGCTTTGTTAGCCACAATTTGCTTCTTTTATTGTTACTAGAGACCATAGTTGCATTTTCCCACATTCTGTATTTTGCAAATATTAGCATAGGGAATCAACAGGCTTTACAGACAAAAACTCTGAGAAATACATTTGGATTACATTTAAGGATAATAATTACAGTACCAAACTAAAACTCATGGAAGACAATGGCAAGCTCTCCACTTTATTCAGAAGGCTTTGAATGAGGCAGTTTGCAAAAGCAAGTTGGCAGAAACACAGGAAACTATTACCTATTTTAGTTAAATCCCAGAAAGTAAATTTATGGTTGTTTGTTTTGTTTGGTTGGTTTTTTTTTTAATGGCTCCCCTGTGTTAAAATAAAAACATCAGGTGTTGCCACCTGAATTTCATCTTGCATATATTTTTTTCCTCTCTTGTCTGAGCACCAGTTCTTAAAATTTTGGTCACCGTTTCTCTCACAAAACCCAACTGTGCTGCTGAAAGAAGGGCCAGGAATTAGAATGGCTATATACAGGAATCTTAGCCCAGAAGTAACCAAGACAGAGGGGCGCCTGGAAGTGACAGAATGGGTAAAAGGGCACACAAATACAGCACACATGAAACCTAAGCAGGTACAACCATTAGCTTAAGAGTTGGCAATGCTATAAAGATGCTTTTCAGATAGGCAGTTTATACCCTGGCAGATCTTATTCTGGCTGACTCTTGGTAATGAACCAGGGTTCTTCATCTCAGTAACAGGAACTTGGCTCATCCAAACCATCCACAGAACTAGGGAAGTGCAAAAGCAAGCAGCGAAGATAAATCCCATATTTGTACTTGCTGCTGACTGATTCTGCTGGAGAGTCTGATGCTGGCATCTGCACTCCATAACTCACGGAAAAAGTTACACATTTCAGCTCTGCCATCTAATATTAACCTGTATCTGTCTTATTCTGTCAACACTTCTGAAAACTTTGCTGTGGTAGGAGGCAGGTACTCCTCTCCATAAGAGACTCTGGACTTTATCATGAACTCTGCTAACTGCCCTACTTTCCCCGCTGTGAATCATGGCATTGTGGCAGCAAGCAGGCACCAAACAGAACATCGGTATACAGAACTAAGAGACACCAGGTTCCTGCTGGAGCAGCATAGAAGGCTGTTCATCTGCTTGGATCCAGAACTCAGAGCTAGCTATATGGTTTAAACAGAAATTTAATTATTACTGATTTCAGTCTAAGCTGACACTGACACTCATGTCTGTGAACTGTAGAAGCTGAAGAAGTTGCACATGTCCCCTTCTGCTGTACTTGATATAGTGCTAGCTAATTGTTGGCAGATAACTGGGGGCAATAATCTCCTCAAGTGACAGAGCCCATCTGCCAGAGCCCTCCTACACTCTTAGGAATTTGGCTGGTGGTTCATAGGCACCGATAATGGGATGTTCCTCCCCTCTGCTTTTGCCGGCAGGAAGTGTTTTATTTATGATATCACAAAATATTTGCTCTGCTTGAAGACAAAAGAAGAGGGATTGTCAGTGCTTGCTTTCCAAAAGTCTTATTTGTCTGAAAACAACTCCTAAAAGGGAGTCACCAGGTTACATTGCTATGGGTTTGATCATCTCTTGCATGAAGTTAATGTCCCACTGTTTACTTTAATGATGTGGGATCGGGGCCCAACTATCAGCCATTTTTTGCAAATCATACCACATTCAAATAATTGCTAAGAAACATGCTTTTTCTTCTCTCTCCAGCTTCCCTAAACTGAAAGGTATTTGTGTCAGGATAAGAGAAGGATCAGTATGCCATCAATGTATTGAATGGCCTGCCAGCAACTGGTTTACATGAAACAGTTTTACTTTCATTTAGCAATTCAGTGGAGTTATTTTAATAATAAGCATGTCCTTTGTAAGTTTCCAGAAAAGGGAAAAGTAATACATTTATTACAGAATACTACGTTTTTGTTCTGACAGAGATTTATATCCACTTAGAAATACTAGCACAGGTTTTACTGATCTTTTTGTTTTTCCCTAGAGTTGAGGTACACTTAAAGTGAATTCCCATGCTTCAAATGACATTCATCTATTTTCAGCTACAAGTAAGCAAAACCATATTTGGTGTCACATAGAATAAACAGCAGATCTCCAATTTAGATTTTGTAACACCAGTTTAACCTATTGCTATGTTATTTACTCTTAATTGAACCATGGTACAAAAGATGTACAGGTAGTTATTAAAGAAAAATTGGGCTCTGTTACATTTCCCTTTAAGGAGTTACTATAATGTTTTATATTTTTTTTATTTTCTTTCTTTAAAAGAAAGGCAAGAAATGAGCCTGCTTATCCTCCCCTTTGTGGTAAATTCAGTATTCAAAGTAACAATCACTTATTACAAACATTTCCTAGAAAAAATGAAAGTAGCTTATTGGATTTTATGAAAGTGCAGTCTTCTACTTTATTTCAAAAGCATCTATAGCAGTCTAAGAGATACTATGGCCTGCTTTGTTTTTTTAAAAAGAATACAGAACACGGTAATAATTTTTTTTTTTTCCACATTACATTGCCCAGAAGTCAATCTTTTCCTTTTGCAGGAAAATTCTACTATTCTACACAGTAATGTGCTGCTCCTAGTCTAATTGTAAGAAATTTATTAAACTTGACCAATTTTAAAAGATTTTTCAATGAGAACTGTGCACACTGTTACTATGTAATAACTAATCTGGTGCTGAGTAGCAACATGTAACAAAAAGACAAAACTTGCAAAACTGAATCCAAGCCACAAGAGTTGCCCTATTCAGGATTCAAAAAGCGGGGCCCGTAGCCTCTTAGCGTAGGCTGGTTTTGTGGACTATTTTAATTGTCCATTCTGCGTTGTAACAGCAGCTGCAGGGGTAGTTTCCAGCATAGCTGTTTGGAAACCATTTCAATAGAAGTTCTTCCAGATGTAGGTTCGAGTGTGCCAAATGGTCTGGCTCTTCAGTATAAAAAGCAAATTGGAAGTTGAGACTATGGTGCTTTAGCAGCAAGCAGCTTTAATCAATGCTCAGCTCAAAGAACTTGCCTGCTCTGAAAAATTGTAATGGTTCCACAGGGCTTACTTTGGAGAGTGATACAAAAATGTGTCAAAGCCTTCTTTCCCTCTCCTCCCCAAGTTTTTCTTTTCCCCTCCCAGTAATACAAATTGTCTAATAATCTATATAAAGTTCAAAGGATTTCTACTGAGGCTTCAGAAAATTGATTTTATACCCGTAATACATAAACAATACCCACTAATGCTGTATGTTATATATAATTACTCTCTCACACGAGGAAAGGATAGATTACCAGCTATCCAGTCAATCAAATGATTTACCACGCAATGAGATGACATCTTATGGAATAAATAAATTCCACAAAGGTACAACTTACCTGTCAGAAAAGCATCTTTATAACATTGCTAGTTCTTAGGTTCTAGGAATTCTAAACTTTAACTCTTCCCCGCTTCAAAGAAACACTGATGTTTAGCAAAGACCAATCTCTATGCATTCATTACCTTACAATGATCTGAAGTTTTGTTGAGTACACTCTACCATTGTAGATTATTCTATCCTATTACTGTATGTCAGCTGTGAAGTACCTGGGCTGTGTTTGGTGTACCACTTCCTATAGCTGAATTAGAGGAGTAGCTTAAACTACTGAATTAAAAACGTTACAGTTTTTCAATTTGCCTACCTAATCTGGGATTCAGACTATTTTATTAGAGGAGGATTCACAGGGAGGAGGGTATGTGTATTCTCTAGTGTTCTGTAGCATATTTTTACAGTACGAGTTTCCAGACGCTCCTTTTCCTTTTGCTATTTTGTCTCTTCATGCCTCTCCAAACCACTGCAGGATCCTTAGATGTGCATT
The DNA here is from genome assembly GCF_000690535.1 of Cariama cristata. Lineage (NCBI taxonomy): Eukaryota > Metazoa > Chordata > Aves > Cariamiformes > Cariamidae > Cariama > Cariama cristata. The sequence goes on from NW_009622987.1 coordinate 11,621, forward strand.
ATACCATGAACAGTCAGTCAGATGATGAAAAACCATCTGATTTTTCAGATGTAGTGCCAGTTATCACATAGTAATGTCCATCTCTCAGTTACTGCCACTCAAAGTTTGTGGAGGTGCTTGCAAATAAATTATTTTAAATATATTGTGTTGAAATTAAATCTTGATATTTATAGCTGGTGGGCTGAAAGCATTCAGATTTCCTCCCACTATAGGAACAAGATCTACCTTTGTATGAAGTATCACTGGCATTTGAAAGATGGATCTCTGAAAGATGGATCTCTGAAAGGTCTTTAATTTGTATCTACCTGATAACACCAAATTAAAGGTTAATATGTTATAGTATTGCATTTAAAGCCAACCATAAAACAAGTTATTAAAAATCAATTTGTAAAAATCTTGTACGGTTTGCTTAAAATTTGGATGAAGCAGGCTCTGCATAAATAGCACCACATTGTCTTTGTCTATGGCTATAATACCCAGCACATGCTGCATTCAACAGGAAACTATCACATAAGTGAGAATAAATAATCTTATCACTCTGCCAAGAACAGGAAAGAACCATGTACCTGAAAACACTTATTTTCTTTTCTACCTGCATGAGTTGATCTGGAATGGTATTTTTTTTTTTTCCTACAATCTTTACTTTCAGATTTAGTAAATACAGTCTTAAAACATTGAGCCTCAAAACCCTTTCTTGCCCCCTCAACTCCCTAAGGGCTAATACTGTGACCCCAGATTATTCATTTCCTCTAAACATTCTTTGGCTTGCATAAAATTGCCATGCTAAATGAGAGAAAAGAAAAATATCAGCTTATAGGTTGAAAGGAAAAAAACAAAAACATGGTAGTAAGTAATATTGTAACTTACTCATTTTCAGTAAGTTATTAATTTTCAGGGTGTTCTTTCCTGGCTTTAGTTGGTAATCTAAGGATTTTAGGGTAATTTCTTTTAAAAAATCCTAATGCAAATTTCTAGGGCTCTGCTGTAAGTGCAATTTCCTTTGCCTGGAACAAAATATATAAACCTTCAGCCAAGCTCTCACCAAAACCCTCTGCTGAACAGAACCTGGGCTGCAGTATCAATGATAGCTCAGTAACAACCAGCACTTATATAAATGTTCACCACTGTATAGTCAAAGCCATCTACAATAAATATACTTTACTTCCCAGTAATGTGATAGCAAATACAAAGTTATCTTAATCACATTCCCACCTCAATGCACAGCTCCAGAGGCAATATTTTTGTGAAAGCTTAGAAGTTTAAAGAAATTAACCATATCCTTATTTAGTTTGACTGGCACAGGGCTAACTGTATTACTCAAAGTAACAGTATTTTTCAATACATCTGTATATACTAGTGGAAAATAGATGTACTTGAGTTGTCTCTTTATCAATTTACTCCAGTGAGAGTCCAAGAAATCTATATTGTTGAATTATATGTTATACTATCTTCACATACAAATCTTATTTGGCACCCACAATAAAAAAAGGATTGATAGCAATTCAAGAAAATGCTCATATATTCAGAGTGAGTTTTTAATTAGATCTCTTCTTGGCTGAGCATCTTTTTGCATCTTCTTAGAATCTATGTTCCTTTGCACTTCTCAGAGATATTTAAGCACAAGTCACACAAATGCCTGATGGAAAAGACAGATGAGTCAAAGTCTTGGAAACTTCCCAGGGCAGCAGTTCAGATCGCTAACTGTTCAGACTTTTTCCTCCGCTAAATGTCAGATGTGTCACCGATTTAACAGCCATTGCCTGAAGAGATTTGATTATGTGCCACAATCACCCCTCTTGATTAATTAAAGCAGCAAGTGAAAAATAAGAGGAGATTATGTTCACCTTCAATTTTATTCCTAACTCATAGGAAGAAAATCAGTAATTCTCTTGGTTAACTCCTCTGCTTAAGTGAGAATAGCAAATAGTGACAGAGGTCCTCATACAGCATCTCATTGTGTTCACAGGATGATGCAATGACATTAAGTGAAAGTAAAGCCAAAAGTATGAGAAAAATCAACCAAACAAAAGCAGCAGTTTGCAATTACGAAGAGAATTTGCCTTTTTATAGAGTTGTACAAAATAGCTGGGTATCTTGCAGGCATACACTCTCTGCAACACAACATTAAAATGGCAAACAACATTGACCTGATAATAAATGACAACCTATATCTCCCTGCTTGTTTTTCATGGCCGCAAAAAAGCTGACAAAACAAAGATCAAATAAGACAGACCAACACACTGAAACATCAAACCACCATGAGTCTCCTTCTGACCATTGTCCCAAAGCACAACATTACCATCGGGAAACAAGGCCAGTATGACAGGCTTCTCATTCTTAACAAATATGAATCAATTTGTTTCATTTCTCCTATCCATCATGAAGACCTAGTGTCCCTTCTTTGTATGAAATACTGGAAAAAAAAAAATTTCCTTGAAGATAGTTTGGTTACATAGATGAGTACAGGAATAAAATAAATACAGATGAGCATGTTTCTTACACTCGAACATATTTCTTACACTCTTTGTCTTTTCAGAATATTAGTCACTGTCTTTTTATTTCCTTTAGTAAAATAAGAAAACTTGAAAGTCAGTACAAAAGGAGTAAAATAAAGATAAAATTCAGGCCCCCGAATCTGCTTGTGGATTGCAAATTAACTTATTAACTTCTTGTTTACATCTAGATTTTAGTTTTTTAGTCTATTCAAGGTATTTTTTTCTGTAGAATGAATCATTAAAGTAAAAGGAAAGTAGAAATTTTAGCCTGCCAGAGACATTTCAGTTAAAGTATACTGCTTTTCCTATCAGGTTTATAGAACCTGAAGCAAATTCTGCCTATTAAGGTTCAGCATCTTAACTTCCACCTGAAAAAAGGGTCTGTAGTTGAACAAAGTACGCTTGATTCTAGCTGTAAATTCCTGCCACACCAACTTCACATTGTGATTTGGAAATTAAAACCAAAACCAATACTAGTGGTTTGTGATAACCCAATATAGCTGGAGATAACATCTTTCAAAACCCAGAGTTTTTGCTAGCTGAAGAAAAACTTTTCCTTGTTTGTTGGGCATGTTGCTTGTTATTTTGAGCATATTTGGTTGCAGGGATACATCAGGAAAAAACAGTTTTACCTTTGAAACTATTTAAACTTGGAGTATGAATAAACACCTTTTTTCCCATTGAATTTTAAGCACTCCTTTCTAGAACTGAACATTGAGAGACCCCTATGTTTTCATTGCATCTTTAAAATGTTATCACAGCTGACAAGTGTGTCAAAACCAGGAAACAGTGTATTAAACACCAATCCACTGTGAGTCCCATGCCTTGCTATTCACAGACATGCTTCAAGTTTCAGAGAAATGAGATCTTCACTACTGACAGTTTAAACAGCAACACTACTTAACTTAGTTTCCACTGAAACTGGCCTCTGCCAGAAAAACATGTTTTCAGCCTTCATCTACTATTTCACTGATCATTTAACCATATTCAGAATATGCTGTGATTTAGTCAGTAGCTTCAGATACTGTTTTCCCTGTTTTGCAAGAAATGGAGAACTATGTTTTTTTTCTCAGTGTATTAAAAATGGATGATCTCTTTAGAAAGTCTCACTTCTTCACACAAAAAACTCATTATGGCCCATTTCTTTAATCAAGAGAAAATTGGGTTAAAGGCATCATACTTTTTTCATTACAAATGAAGTATATGGTTAAAGAGAAAAATTAAGTTCACAGCACAGAGGTACTGTTTAAAAAAAAAAATAAATCTATCCTTTACATTAAAGGTCTAAATGTGCATAAAAAGGTTTTCTTTGCTTAGAAAAGGGTAAAAAAGTTAAGACTTACCTTGGTCAAATCCCAGGATCCAAGGACAACTGTGATGCTGGTGACTCCAGGAGCTCCACCTTCTGTGTTGTTTTATACTCTGCTTCTCCCACTACCTGCAGTTGAACTCAAGAGCCACTGCTTGTCCACCCATGTCGTGTGTAGTTGCAATAAAGAAAATGCTATGTTTTGCCATTATTTCTGTTATCAATGTGAAAGAGGTATGCCTTTGCTGGAATGACAAATTATGTTCATTCTTTGAACCGAAATTAGCTCATCAGTCTGAGAGGCCTTAGAGCAAAGTATTTATAGACACGAAGTCCTTTTTCTTTGACAGTACAGCCTTAAAAACATCAGACAGGAAGAAAGAGAAACATCTGCATTGATTTTGATTGTTTAATACTCAAGAGTGAAAAAGTGTAAAATCACAAAGCTTATACCACCACAAAAAATGCAGTTTCATTGCAAATGACCAAAACACAAGCTGCCTGCAAAGTTTCACACAGCTGACACCAACAAACCCAGTTTCAACATTCTTACTGTCTTTTTAAACACCTGCTCTTCACAAACATCAGTCAATACAGAGTTCTAGGTCTCTCACACATCTTTCTTTATATTCTATGCTCTATTTGCTTTCTAGACCAGTGGTTTACACATTTGGAAAACAGTGCCCCACTTCTGATCTATATCAGCATATAAATACATAGTTTTTACCCCCAAAATTACTAATTATATTATTAAAGCGTTTTGTTTAATGCAAACTCAGCAGTAAAGTTCTTATTTGTATTTAATGAAAAGCACAACTTATATGAGTAAGCTTCAGAAGTGCATGCTGACCGAGGTTATATCACTGATCCTTTGACTAATGCAGAAAGTGATCATATAGGGTAAGTTAGTACATCAGATAGTAGGTTATATTTGCTTTTACTAGTAATGCATGTACCTACGGCCCTGATTCTGCAAATGCAACCATTAGGCCTGCAGGATGCGATTGTCCACCTAACTACATTTTGTTGCCTGAAGGTAGTAGTATCCAAAAGCTACCATTATGTCAAAATGTCTCAGGTTAATAAGAACTAAGTGGAAAATGGCTTACACAAACATTTTAAAAACTTAAATCCTTTTTACATGAGAGATCTTTGTTTTCACAGCCTGAAAGTATTTATGCAAAGGAACTGTGCATATTTTTAAATGCCATGCTAATGCACATTTCCAGTTCCCTACAATAAATTAACTTTCCAACAGTTGATTAAAATCCTGATCTTAAATAGAACTAAAGTACACAGAACAAATTTTTCCCTCCAGACAATCAAAATGGAAATATATCTTGGTATTACCTACTACATCTGACAGTGATGCGTAAAGGAATTTTTAAAGACCTGTTGTTGCCTCAGTGGAAACAATACTGGTTTGGGTTTTTTCCTCCTTCAGTGCTAAGGCCATCTACATTTTATGATTCATGTGCTCCTTACTGGTTTATTCCTTCATCTGACATTATAATCCTCCGAGCAGGTGGGCATAAACGTAACAGTGTTGTATAACTGTTCCTATGAGCATCCCTGTTAAAGATTCCACAAGGTATCAATAAATGGGTTTGACCTTGTAAGCAGCTTTTTGTCGGTTACAAAATACATTTTCTGCAGATGTTCTTATACTTGTTTTACAGAAAATGTTTAAGTTTCAGCTTAGAATAAAATTTTGAGAAAACTAATACTGATTTTTTTTAAACTCCATTGCTTATTACAGACCTGACTTCTTCCTTTATGCAGTTATTTAATACTTGAAGTACAGAATCTGATTGCTTGCAGTTAGCCATCTAACTGGAAGATTCTGTCTTATACATGATTATTAAAATAAACACTGAGATGTTACCGTCTTTAAAATCATAGGGTCAGCTAAGGAAACAAAAGTATAGGATGATATTAGAAGTATTACAATTAATAACACCCTATTTATAAATGGTAGCACAGGATCTTTTTTGAGCACATATGAATAATTCTGAAATAATACTATTATCCATTACACAGTGAACAGTATAAATAAGCTTAGCACACATGCCTTTAGTGCTTCTACAGAACTCGGCTTCCTATTCATTTTCCAGCTGTTGGTTACACTTCCAATTTCAACAAATGATTTCATAGTACACGATCAAAAAATATCCAATCCCGAGTATACTGGTACTCACACAAAATGAGGAAAACGTACAGAAAATTTTGCAGTGCAGACAAACCTCGTGAGTTAATCTTTGGAACATTAATAGCTTTGTACAGTTTCAAACTTAGTAACTAAGGCACACAACACTTAAACTGTCCCATATCTGAAACAGCATGATATGTCAGTCAGCATGGAGCTTCTCTTTAGCTTTGCTTTTACATTCATATTATAAAGCAGCAGTCAGTTTTGAAAAATCTAGCTTCTGTTAATATTAAGGAATCTGAAAAGTGACTAGCCATGCCAGACTAAGATAGTTTAACTGGAATCTTATATGGATTAGCACACACAAAACTATGCTTACATAACCACAGGAAAAAAATTCTTCCTTGGCGACCGTCGGACTGGCACAACATAGCCATCCGGGTACAGGTGTGTTTTGACTCTGCTGAAAAGGTGTGAGAGTGAGTGAATGTGCGTGTGTACGTGTGCATGTAAAAATAGCAGCTTTTCATTTGTGTATCTTATTTCTCATATGTGTCCAGTATGGTATTGTCTTACCCCAGTGACAAAAATATTTTGGCTGCCATTTTTGCTTCTGCTAGCACTGCACAGTTCAGTACACTTAGTGGTGCTGGCTTCTGATCTGGACTTTGAAGCCACTGAATTATAATTGTAAAGTTAAATTATGTCCCTCATTTAACCAATGTGCAATCCAAGTGAAATTAGCTTATTTTCAAATGATTTAAGTAGAAGCCAACCTTGGCCTGAGGCAAATGTTACAATCAGAAAAAAAAAAAAAAGGAAAATTCAAACCTCATGTTGGGTGCAGGGCTAGTAATTGAAAAGGGCATCTTCTCATTTGTAAACAAAGAAAGGATTATCTGGAAATGACTTGACACAGAATGATCATAAGTGTCATCAATGCCATTTTTAGAAGTTTTCTTCAGAACACGTATTAGCTAATTTCACCGTGTTAAGAAATTAGGCATTATGCAATAACGTTTCACACTTCACACTTACCTTTAGCAATACCTAGTATCAAGGTAACCCATATACTGCAAAGTAAGTTATTATCAAAGTACACAGCCACTGAAGCTGTAAAGAGTTCTCCTTACTTCAGTGGAAATACTTTCCAGCCTATTTTTTAAATGTTTTCTTTTTAAAGATATTAAATGTACTACTGTCTAACCATAAAAATCACTAATTCTCATTAGGAATACTGTGAGAAATTCTTTCTTCGGTGTTACTTCTTTCTTTTTTGCATTGCATTCTAGCTATACAAATAATATAATTTTTGTCAATTCTTGCTATGCTTAGTTTGATCCTACAGAATTGTATTTATTTTTTATAGCTGTAATAACTGTAACTTAAAATGTTTTCATTAGGTATTGCATATAAGTACACAGAAATGGAACTGAAAATTGGCTACCTACCACTCTCATTAGTCTTACATTCTGTTATATTTGTGGTTAGTAGCTTGAGATTTAAATAGAATTGCTGAATATTTTAGTAACGAAGTACAATACAGTATTTAAAAAAAAATGGAAAAGTCCTATTCAAGCACACACTTTTTAATTGACTTGCTATAAAACAAACAAAAAAAATAATCCTTTGAGTTCCCCAGTAGCAAACTCCTGTCTCTATGGGTGGAAAAAGCTTAAATTATTGGAAACAGGTCTCTGAGGAAAACATATTAATAGCACAATTTCTCACCAAATAAAATTTCCAATAAAGTAGAAAGTGTGCTGAACAGGTAGAGGCTTAGATTCAGTACTTCTCAGTCCACTATTAATAATCTAAATAGTTTGAGTGTCTCCCCATCCCTTTTTTCTCTTTTTTTTTTTAAAAAAAAGGACAATCAAAAGTACATATAAACAAATTACTAAGTAGACTTCATTAAAGAGTCCTTTCAGAACCACTGTCCATCATTATCATCATCATCTTCCTCCTCATGGTCCAGATAGAGAAGAGCGACTTTCTTTTCATCAGAAATAACTGACCTTTGGTCTACCATTCTTTGCAACTGTACAGTTTTATCAAAAAGTGACTTTTCCACTACCTTTTCACCATGATCTTGAGAAAAACTGGAGAGAACATAGCCGCCTCTTTCATTTTCGTTTTCCACAGTCTGGTTGCTTTCAACTACAATCTGTGACTGACTAACAGAAGGGTCTTGCTTATTGGATATGAGCGTTGTTGCTTGCTGTTCTCCAGTCTTTACTGTAGATATTCCACCCCTATTGGAAACATCCATTTGAAAAGTAAAAGATGTTTCCTTGGATCCTACTTTAATATGCTTTACAGACCTACTGCTCTCAGATGACCCTTCTGTTTGTGAAAGATCTTCCAGCGTTTCAGAAATAGGTCTTGTAAAGATTATTTGTTCAGTATGAGTTTCTACAGGACTTATTTTAATGTGCCTGAAAGATCTATTGATATCTGAGCTTCCTTCACTCTCTGAAGGATGACCTTCTTTGTTAATGAGCTGTGGAGTTTCAGAAAGAGAGCCCCGATATATGATTTGTTCAGTGGTTTCAACTCCCACTTGACCTAGTCTAACATGCTTTATTGAGCCTTCTGAAAGGGTCTGGTCTCCCAGTTCACTGATTTCTGTGTGCTCAGAGACGGGCCCCTGGTAGATGATCTTTTCAGCTGTCATAAACTCTTGGGGACCCAACTGAATGTGTCTGACTGAACTTTCCGTCTGTGAGAAGTCTCTAGTGTCACTGACCTCCACTTTACCGGAGATTGGTCCTTCAAAGATAACTTGCTCGGTATGAATCTCTTTTGGACCTAATCTAAAGTGCCTTATTGATCTGCTGACATCCACAGACCCTTCTGTCTGAGAGAGGTTACCTGAGCTATTGAGCTCCAGAGAGTCTGAAACAGGCCTTTCAAAAGAGACTTCTTCAGTTACTTGCCTTGATCCTACTGTGACATGTCTTGTGGACCTGTTGAAGTCTCTTGAGAACTTCTGGGAAAGATTTCCAGAATCAATCTCTTCTACAGTTGTAGTAATAGGGCCTGTATAAACTACTTCTTCTGTGGTTTGGATTTCTTTAGGACCCAGTCTAAAATGCTTCACAGATCGGCTGAACTCTGACGATCCTTCTGTCTGAACAAGATCTTCTCTAGCACTGAGCTCCAGCGTTTCAGAACCAGGCCCTTCGTATACAGTCTGCTCAAATACCTGAACTTCTGCTGGACCAACCTTAATATGCCTTACAGATTTGGTCTCATCAGTTGACTGTGGTGGGTGTGAGACTTCTCCAAAATGTGAAGTTTCCAAAACTGAACTGTCATAAATAACTTTTTCAGTGGTATGATACCCTGTGCCACCACTCCTCCTCATTGTGGATGAGTTATAGATTTCTTGAGCAGCCAAAGGAGTGTATTTATCACTGTGGGAAGAAATGTCTACTTCTGTATTGCTTCTACCATCAACAACTCTCTCCGAGCTCTCTTTTTTCAGGGAGTGCAATGTTGCCTTCTCCTTCTCACTTGCAATTATTTCACCAAGCTGAGCTACATCGAATTCATCAGTATTAAGGGTCTGTGACAGATTGACTTCGGCAACAATTGTAACCAAGCCACCCTCCTCCGTTTGATCTACTTTTTTAATATCAAATTCTAAGCTACTAGAGTCAGCTTGATTTTCTTTTGTTAATGCAGACAGCTCCTCCTTCACACTTTCTGGAAGACTGCCCTCCAACTGCTCCAAAGCTTCCTTCAGTTGATGTTTAGGGTCCTTCGTTTCCTTTGATAAAAGCCCTTTTATTGAAGTCTGAAATTCATGGGGAATTTTAATTTCCTTTTCAATAACAATGGATTCAACATGGGAAGTTTCAGCTTCAGGATGCTCTTTTAAAATATGGGCACTTGCTTCCTCCCCTACCACTTGATAGGTTTCTTCCGGAGAGCTTACACCTTCATCTCTCTTGCTTTGCGCGCCTTGCAAAAATTCATCCTGCCAAGAATATTTAATACTTGATTCTTCTTCTATATGAATTTGCCCATATACTGAGTTATCGTCTTTTTCATTAATAATAGGATGATCATCGGGAACAGATACAAAATATTTTTGTTCAATAGGTGAATTATCTTCCTCAGTTACTTCTTCCACATGAGTGAAACTCTCATGGCGTTGTTTCTTCTTTTTGACATCTTCATATGTGAATGTTGTGCTTTGTTCCTCCTCATCACCGTAACGCCTCTCTCTCTCAGGGAATGTATCTTCCACTTCCTCTACTTCAAAAGGTGTTGAAAAATCAGTCTTTTCATCAGTGGCATAATCTAGTGGCTCCTCTACAATCTCAACATTAACAGACATGTTCTTTCTGCCCTCATTTCCTTTCAGGCCATGATGTATTGTGTCTTCTATCTCCTCTTTGGAAGGAGTTCCCTCAACACCCCCTCGAACCACTTTTCTAACATCCTGGTTTGACAGACCTCCTATGTCAGCTTCATCAGAAATACCCATGTTTTCTTGAACTTGAGGTTGCACTGTGATCTCACTCTTTATTTTCCCATCATCTGGCTGTTCTTTCTTATTGGAATAGGTCACTTTCGTGTCTGTTGATACTTGTGAACTAGAAGACTGCGTAAAACTTTTAAGAATGTCAGCAACGATATTCTCTGCTATATTTTCAGTTGACAGAGTTCCCATTTTACGACTTCTGTCACTAATTCGCTCTTCATCTTTCAGACTGGATTCTGCTTCTGAAATACTCACTTTGTGAATTTCAGCAGGCTTAGTTACATGGTCATCTGTTTCTCTTCCTATGGAAGTTTTAAAACCTTGTAACCTTATTTCTTTATTACTCTGAGATTCTTTGTCAGGAGCAGGCATTTCAAGACTGATAGGTATCTCAATGACTCCTTTGCTTCTTGATTCCAAGGTCACATTTGTATCTTTTTTGGTTGACTCGCTTTGCAAAGTTCTTGCATTAGAAATATCACTCCCTGCTAACTTCTGGTTAATGACTTCCTCATGGATATATTTTTTCTGCTCAGTCTTCCTTCCAAAATCAACACTTCTTTCTTCTAGAAAAGGTTTCTCATCTGTTTTCTTTTTCTCCTCCCTCGTTTGTTTCTGTAGCTTATCTTCTTCTTTCAGCAGAGATTTTTTCTCTTCAGTTGGTTTGCTACCTCCTCTTTTTTCTTTTAGTGAGGTCCAAGTTTCAGTTATGGTTTCTTCATATTTAGATGGTTTAAAATTAGTATTCAGCTCAGAAGTCGGAAATCTAGCGAAGTTTGGTTTTGTTCTTATATTTTCAGAAATCCCTGGCGTTGTGTCAGGCTTGTGGTCCTTGTCTGATCTTTCAGCATGTGCTGATTGTTTTGAAAAAGATACTGTGGATGAAGTTGTAACTTCTGTTTTCTTTCTTTCTGGAATTGTCTTTTGCTGCATTTCAGTGTTTTTCCAGCTACTGTAGGCTGGAGTAAAAGATCTTAATTCTTTGTGGTCTGTTACAATCCTTTCATCCTTTGTAACAGTTGTTGAAGGGCGATACATTGAACCAAGTACATCTCTTCCGAAAGCTCTTCCACTAGCTGTTGTCTGTGATCCAGCCTGTGTTGACTGAGCTGAATAACGTGCAGAACTGCTAGTATTTGTCACTGGCATTCTGTGTCTTCTGTCAGTGATCCTGATAGCTGGTGAAGCTTTATTTCTATTTCTTTCTTGATAAGTAGAGTAAATGTCAGTGTAGTTATATGAAGTGTTTATAATATCTGCAAAAAGAGCATAGGTAACTAAACATTAAAATAATGGATTGTATCTAAAATAACAGAAATTAGAGGGCATGAACTAAGAAATTTTATACTAAATTTTTGAAAGCAATAATGGCTTCATTTTCAATGGAGCTTTGTAAAGGCATTCCT
>NW_009622987.1:23505-38871 GCF_000690535.1 Cariama cristata
CTGTAGGTTTTGCATGTTAATTAAGTTTATGCATAAATTATATTAAAACTGAAAGCAAAGCTTTTTACTAAGTTGCAAGTTCTTGCTAATTTTACCTGTTGTGAGCTACTGGGTATTATGGCATTTACTTAAGAATTACACTTTTTGTATTTATATTAGTATTCATTTGCATTTACAACTTCTTATTAAATAATGTATGCTAATATCCTAGGCTTGGGTTTTTGCTTCATTAGTCAAAACAGCCTGAAGAAGTTTCTCAGTTCCTATTGAGAATTAATGGCGTACTTGCCACCACATACGGGAAACTGGAAACACAAATACAACCCTTCATAGCCACAAGATGCAACAAGGTACAACAATGGAAAGAAAGAAAGAACGTTCTAGGCTATATCTATACAATTTAGTAAAACATACCAGAAATCATTGTCTGGCTCTAAGACCAACCAGTGCTGCACAACTCAAGTCTCCTACTCCTAAAAAGCTAGCCACATCTCCTCTGACTTGTGGTAGTTGTTTCCTGGTCTGTGGTAACCACTGAATATGCCTCAGCATTGTCTGCAAAAGCACTGGTGAGTCCAGATCAAAACTGTGCCAGGGACAGGGCTAACAGTTTAACAGCACAGGCAATTCTATGTGAGTGTTTCAGCCTGGGCCCTAGTCTGTTCAATGTACTGCTAGAGAGACAGCTTTCAAATCTCTCCTGCTGTCTATGATGGTCTGATGATTTTAAGACCACACATTATTAAATTCAGGAGTATTATCGAGACTAATTCTGTTATTAATAACAATGGCCATAGCAGTCAGATCAAAGGTCCATCTTATCTAGTATCCTGTTTACAGTGACCAACAGTAGATACGTAGGGAAGAGTATAAGAACAGGGCAAGTAAACAGTGATACTTCCCTGGTATACTCTCACAGCCTCCAGAGATTTGCAGCTCCTAAGATAGAAATGGTGTCTTTATGTTTAGTAAGTCTTTGATTTTTCTTTCATTACTCTGCTAAAATTTTCTCTTTAAACCCATGTAAACTTTTTTAAAACTCACAATGCCTCATGATGATGAATTCCACGGTTTTAACTACATGGTTTTTAAATACCTCTTTATAATTCAAAACTCTCTTAAGACCTGTGGGCATCCAAAAGTTCTTGCACTATCAGAGCTGTGAAACATCACACCCTACTTACCTTCTCCACTTGGGTCATGATTTTATAAATTATCTCATACAGAATAGCACTATGTTGATTTAAAATATTAACACTGAAAACCAATATTCACTCTGCAATACACTCATAACAACTATTCTTCAGGAATATTATAACACAACAGTTTCCAGTTATATTTAATTTCATTCAACATTCATTTTTTATTACTCATTTTTTACCTTGAGGCAATTTCCCTCTATGTTGATCTCTCCATGTAATAATCCACTGGTTGCTCTCCCCTTCTAACAAAGCTCTGCAAAACACATAAAAAGGCACTCCATTAAAATACTGGGAAGAATACTCATAATATTTAACATTTATTAGTCTTAGAAACTGAAATCATTATCCTGCAGTTGAATTAGATCCTAAGTGTTTTTCACACCCCATATTTTTATTATTGGGAATGAGAAATTCTTAGCATCTTCCAGACTCTTTGGTTGCAGAGTCTGGTTCACAAGAACAATGCAATAATCATCTAGTAGGTGACAGCAGCAGTTGTACTAAACTGTACTAAACAGTACAGTTTTAGATCAAATCTTCCACATTAGCCAGTCTACTGCTTCCTGACACAGACAAGACCCACTGATTTCCACTACGGAATCATACAAGCTAGCAAATTTTTCCAGAATGATGATCTTATAACAGAGTTAGGAGAAAACAAAGCCACACAAAACTTAACAGATATTCAGTAAAGCTTTCTCAGAGAAACACATGGATGGAGATGCTTTATAAAGAAAAGGCAAAAATGAAAAAAGTATTTGCAAGCAGAGTCAGCAGCTTTCCTGCTGGTAATATAGTACTAAGGGTGGTGTTGCAGTGTGATAGATGAGGGAACAGGTTACAGCCAGGATTTGTAAGTTCTCTCCTTTTTAAATGAAAATTTAAGGAAAGTATTACTTCTACTGTCAAACACTGGCTAGTGCTGGAGAAAACAACTTACAGTATTAAAGTAACTATTCTTAGTTCCTATTCAATCGGAAATCAACACAACATATTTTACAACAAAGGACTAGGAAAATTCTTTGTGATGGAAACTGCTTGGTTTCTTTTAATGACATCTCTGTTTGTCCCCTCTGTTCCTCAGCCTTCCATTCATTCTTCTTTGCAGTGACTCACTAACAGATTCCGTAGTTCCCGGAAGCCAGCACTTCCACAGAACTATTGTCCTCAAGGCTTTCTCCTGCTGACCAACCGAGACATCACGTTAGCTCAGCAGCAATTGATCAGAAGCGGACAAGACACCAATTTGCTTACCTTTATGTTACGAAAATTATATCACTACAAGCAAACAGCAGAAGCAGGCAACAAGCATTCATAGTCCACTTCATCATTTTGCCTACTACCTATTCTTGGTGTGCTGACGCACAGAATGGAGCTTCTTTGAGTCGCCTCTTCTATGCTGGTGACACACATTACCTGTTCTTGGAGACATTATACCCAGCTGATTGCTTAAGAACACTGGCTATCCTTCTTCTATGCTAAACTTTGTTCCCTATACAGCATGCATGCACAAGGACCACACTCCCTCAAGACCCATCTGACAGAAGCCACAGGCTTTTCTATTCCCGCATAAGGTTACTACCTGACATTTTCTCTTTTCTACAGTGATGGAAAATATTCCAGAGGTACATTTCCCATAGAGACTAGCACAACTGAGGGGCAAAATATTTTCAGGAGTAATTGCTGTGCATTAAAAATATTCAAATAGGCACACAGCATACTTTTGTCCTCTCAAGGGGGGAAAAGACTAAGTGCATTCTCTAGCATTATTCAAGTGCTCTAAGAAAACCAAAATTGTTGGCTTCTTCCATGTACCAGATACAAAAAGTAGCTATTAGGGTGATCTTATCCAGTCCTAGGCACACAGCGTACTTTTGTCCTCTCAAGGGGGGAAAAAAGACTAAGTGCACTCTCTAGCATTATTCAAGTGGTCTAAAAACCCCGAAATTGTTGGCTTCTTCCATGTACCAGATAGATACAAAAAGTAGCTATTAGGGTGATCTTATCCAGTCCTAGAAGTTTTATAGATGTTTATCCAGTAAGACTGTCTCAGAATTCCTGATAAATTCTCTGGAAATCTTTGTGTGCTTTCCCTCTCTCCTGCTGTCTATATGCTTGTACTGTCTGACGTAAAGTATGTCCAGCCGTTTTTAAAAAAAAAAAAAAAAAAAAAAGGCAGTTTGTCCCTTTTCTACTTTTGCAGGGCCACAAGCTATGTTATCCCCCAAAAAAGTGCTCAGCTGCAGCATTCTGGTTCAACAGGCTAGAAATTCTATGGCACGTTCTTTCAGTAGACAATGGAATGCTATAATCAGTACAGTAACTTTGGTGTTTTTATATTCACTTCTACTAATGAGATACCAGTTTCATCATTTCCAGTTTTGGAAATGCCAGATGTTTTGCACTGATAACATACAGCTGTAACATGAAAGTTGTCAAGAGTAAGGCTGGAGGATTATGATAGGCAAGGCTTCTGACTCCCTAGGTGGGGAGCTGAAAGCAATTTAGGATTGTCGTATAAACACGTTGGCTGGGCATTTCTGTCAAAATTAACAAAGCAAGCACTTTAAATGTCACCTGTAGATTTCACACTTCACATGACTGATCACTTTGGACATTTTTTGCTTCTTTTGGTCTCAAGACTGCCACTAGATTCAGTAGGACAATGCTACATCAGGAAAATATCACTAGTAAGGTTTTCTTTGCAATGATGGATTTCCCTAGATTCAGAAGAAAAGCCAGGTTAGAATTACCTAACATATTTATATTTACAGGTCACTTTCCCCCTTAAAACAGGCTCAGACGGACACCTTCTATTCTGTTAGTCAAAAAACCAAAGTAAAAGCAATTTATCTTCCTCCATGTTAAAAGAGGCTTTATAGGAATTAAATGACTTCAGCCCACACAGAGAATGTTCCCAAGACCAAACATCTGATCTGATGAAGCCAAACAAATCGCTCTGATAGACGCGTGCTAGAGAAGCTGGTGGTGACGTTGCAGAAACGTATCAAGGCGCTGGCAATGAAAGCATTAACCATGACGAAGGAAAGTAGGAATGTGGGTAGTTTGACTAAGGATTTCTGGCTGCTGTTAAAACAACAGTTGTTCAGTTGCTGCAGCAACGTATGAAGTCACTAAAAATAAGTTCCAAGAGGTAACTGTATATGGCAAAGGGCAATAGCACACAGAAAAGCTGGATCTGAAATATTACTACTGAAAATATCTTGTATTTGAAAATGGCAGGCAAAACTTCATGAAACCTCTATAAAACTGGAGAGTGAATCAGTGTTTCATTGTACGCAGTTCATAATATGTATGTCTTCAAGTTCATCAGATAAACAAGAAAACATTAAACTGACTTTGGCTTAATAAACTATCAGGAGAAATGTAGTGTAACGTTCTGAGCGCTGGCTTGGAAGCCAGCAAACTCAGGTTATGTTCCTCAGCTTGGCTGTAGCTTCAGTTCATGCAAGTCACATCACTTCTCTGTTCCTTTGCATCCTTTCCTAATACTAATCATTTAAACCATAACCTCTCTGTGGTGAGGACTGCTGTTAAACTCAAACTGCCTGAGGAAT
The DNA here is from genome assembly GCF_000690535.1 of Cariama cristata. Taxonomy (NCBI): domain Eukaryota; kingdom Metazoa; phylum Chordata; class Aves; order Cariamiformes; family Cariamidae; genus Cariama; species Cariama cristata. The sequence continues at coordinate 28,286 of NW_009622987.1, forward strand.
AGGGTGTTAATCTTAACCGTATGAACTCTTAAGTATTCACAGTAATAACAAAAAACATTCCTCCAAGCAGCACTCTTCTAAAAAAATAACCATGTTAGTGACTTCCTGGAAATCAGATCCCAAATGACATACAAACACATTGTGTTTATAAACGTTGCCAGAAAATATTCCAACTGCACCTTTAACTCATCTCATTATTAATGTCACTTATCTAAAGTTAGCAGCGACATGCTAGTCAGCCTGAAGCCCCACAGTGTGCTGGACGACAACAGAAATAACTAGTCCATGAAAGCAGGTGGCTAAGATAAACCGCTTGGGGTGGGGAGAGAGAAGTTACCAAAACCAAAAGGATGCAGTGCAAATGTTATCATGGTCATTCACAACAGCATGACTGTTTCAACTACAGAAACGTAAAATCTCAGATGGGGGAGTTAGCCAGCAGGCCATAAAAATTCATCCTCTCTATCCTGGGTATTTGGTAAGGAGTTATAAAAAAACCAACCAAAACTCTCCAGGAAGTGGAATGGAAGAAGCATTTTTAAGGGTAAAGGGCACTCCACGTCTTTTTTCTATCACAGGATGGGAGGACAAGGACTCTGAAGAAGAGCAGGTGACTGACTGTGTGTTAAATTCCCTGGGTGTAGAGAACTCAGAATGTTCTCAAAATAAAACAAATACAGGAATAGGACATAGTGGATGGTACAACTTGTAAACAGGAAATAATGAAACCGACTGGAAAAGCTGTGGTGAGTAGCTGAGGAGGCCTTAATGCTGGTGATGATTTCTTGAGAGGAAGGCACGGAAAGGGTCAGAAGAAGTGTTAATGGAGGAAACCAACCGAAGGAGAATTGGAAAGTATGCCTGACAAGTGTATTAAGAGATCCTGACAATGACCGTAACAAACACAGAAAAAAAGAAAAAAATTTTAAAGGGGAAAAAAAAAAAAAAGCTTTGTAGCCTCCACTGCTTCAAAACGCAGGGTGGTAACCTAGAATAGAACATTTGCAGGAAACTAGGATTTCAAAGTAAAATCTCTTAACCTTCCAACAACAACATATTTTAGAGAGGGAAGAAAAACTACTTAACCTACAGCAGAGGCTCTGGGCAGCCTCTGCTATTTGAAGAGAAGAAGCTTCTGATAGCTGAGAAGAAAGGCTTGATAGTAATTCTGATCCTAGGCAAACTTTCTGTCTCCTATTAAAATTAAGAGTCCTACACAGTGAATAATTCACCACTTCTCTCTGGAAGTAAAACTTAAGCATAATCTACGGAGCTGTGGATTTGCAGGCTTCCAAGAACACAAACCAAAATTGCAAGACACTTGATAAATATTTACTTCAACAGTGGTGAAAAAGGATTGGGAATGAAGATTCCTATGAAGTATAACTAGATAAAACCCCATAAGACATATATTTCAGTTCCTGAGTGAGCGTCAGCTCCCGGAGCAGGAAGGGTGAGCAGAATCGGAGAGGAAGTACGCTTGGTCCTTGGGGAAGGGTGTTCCTTGCAACAAGGATCCTTCTTGCCAGTCCAGGAGCAATGTTGATTAACGGAAAGAACTGGCTTTAAAACAGGACCTGTAGCAGTTGTAAAACAAAGAGAAAATACAGGGTGGGAAGTACAAAGAAAGCTTCGAGAATTTAGACCAGATACCACACCCTTAACCTATAATGCCAGGAGGAAAGGAGGTGCCAAGGCCCTCATGGAAACTTCTCAATGAAAGTTCAGGATGTTGAACTAAGTGTGAAGAGGTGCCCTTCGTTTCCAATATGCATAAGCAAGGGTATATGCCAGCACCCTTGTGAAAAAAAAAAACAAACAAACCTGCAGCTGGCTTCACATGCCCTGGTTATCACAGATAAAAAGACCCGGGAGAGGAACAGGATTTGAAAAAGTACATAGATGAACAGTCCAGAATTCTCTTACCAGACAGCTTACTAACTGGATCCATACCGTTTCCCTCCCACAGCAGTGTTGGGAAGGCATTATTTTCTTCAGTGAAGGGAGAATAAGAAGAAAAGAGGAATAGGTAAAACTGCATAAATGTAAAAACACAAATCAAAACCATCACTTTTCAGCTTCTGATATTTTAAAAGAATTTTGTTTGCAGGCATCAGATAGCATGTTTTCTGATCTGTAGCTAGGCCCACTTCTCTGTTTTAATCTGTAGATCTTTTTCAGTAGGTAGATGCTCATTTGTCCACTGAAGTCTGCCTTGCCAATGCACTCAGTGATACAAGTTGCATTCACTACAATCAGATGAAGAAATCCTACAGGTTGAGGAACTTCTTAACTGGACAACAAATACATACTGCAGGTGATGCTGAATTGTTCTCCTTTCACTAATGAGGGCAGGGAATCCTTAGACAAACCAATAACGCTCAGATAGTCAGTGATATGACCTCTGGAGAAGTTCCACAATTTAATGGGCTTACAAGGTTTTACAGAGCAGAAGCACTGATGGTTCACTTATTAACTAAGAGCATGTTCAAACAACTAAATATCTGGGCATTATCATTCCCACTTCTGGATGAATACTAATCATCGAAACAATTCTGTTATTGTGAAAGTGCTAATCCCATTTTGCAGATGAATAAACCAAGACACAAAGTTTAAGTGACGACAGTAAAAGTCAACATCACAGCTAGGATTAAATTTAGAAGAATCACATGTTTTAGCAAAGTTAACAGAATTAACACGCACATAAGGATCACAACTGGCTACCTTTTCCAAAGTCTCTGTTCTACTAGTGATGCTTTGGACACTGCTGGCTTTCCAAGGATTACAGGGATCCCACTCCACCAACACACATCCAGGTACTGTTGCTCTCCAATTGACTGCAAATTACTTGTCCCACATACTGCTTGTGATTTCATCTCATCCAGAAGCCAGCCTTGGTCCATACCTCATAGCACACAATACTCGAGGCATCTTGAACAGACCGGTTTTGCCCTTTGATGGATTATAGACATCCTTTGCTCACTAGGCCATTATCAAGCTACTCAGAAGTTACTCTTAGATGCTTATTGGTTCATAGCAACGTTACACACTTAAAACACAGCATTAACACTTTAGGACACAGAAGCATATATCATATATAACTGGTAATACCACTGTCTGTTTATGCAGGTTGAATATGAATAATGCACACAATATAGACAAGCTATGACTGAGGCATACTCCTTAAAAAGAATAAGAAAGTAGGCTGACATTAAATTTTTGCAAATTATGACTTTGCTCAATAAGAATTGCACTTCTCTGTATTTGAAAATCAGTATCTCAATGAAATTTAGCGAAAATATTGTGCTAGTTATAGAAAAAAGCCATGATCTTTACAATAAGGTAGTATCTCCCTCCACTATATAGGTTTTGGGGTTTTTTGTTTGTTGTTGTTTTGGGTTTTTTTCTCTCCTTCTAAATCGCCTTTATGCCACGTGCCAACCGATACATCATGATTCTCCAGACAGAAGAATTACTCTGGCACCATTTTCAACCCCACAGCTACTAAGTGGCTAGAGAGATGATGCGGTACTGACAATTCATTAGCAGAGATGTTGTTTGCTGGTATCTCACACTGAATCCAAACATGTTGCCCTACCAAATCAAGGATGGAGAAAGCCAGGATTTAATCAAACAGACTTTTCTGTTATCTACCCAGCATCCTCCAAATGAAACAAGAATGGAGAACTCACTGCGTATATTGATGCTGCAAGTGCACACCAATCAACATATTTAAACAATGAAATGTGCCATATAAGTTGACAGATGGCAACTACACTACCTCATGTTTTATTGATTGCAATTTAGGGATACTGGCTCTTCAGCTTGTAATCAAATATTGTGTCAACAATTCACATCAATTCAATATCAACTTGACCAGGACTAAGAAGGTTTCTTACATATCACTGTATTTGTACAAGTTAATAGGATTCGTATGGATTCTATTGGCTTCTCTAACATGTTGGTCCGCGGACAGAGGAACAGAATGAATTACTACCAGAGGCAGTTTTGCTCGAGTGATCAAATTCCCATCCCCTCTACCCACTGGTAATTCTTATCAGTGTTACTAACGAATAATGGTATTTTACTATTCTTACAGTTTTCTCAGAAATCTCAGACAACTCCACATGTATTAGCAGCCTTCTGAAGGGGTGTTATCTTCCCTTCACAGCCAGCATGGTCAAGCACAGAATGGCACGGTGACCCATGTCACAGAACAAGCCAACAGCGAGCTAAAAACTGATATTAGGGGTCTGTTCACTCTGTTTAGCAAACCACAATACATAGAAGGAGTCTTGATCTGAGACTGTAAAGGTAGCTCTCTGTATTTTAAATGCTGGAAAGAGGATGAATGGGGTATCTATAAAAAGGGATTTAAATTATCCTCTGATTAGACAATTAAGTGTGACCGCAATTCTTACCTGTAGGTTTCAATTTCAAGGATGAGGCCTGCTTTCACCTGCAGTAGTTCTTGATAGTCCTTCAGGTAATCTGTGATGGACATGGTCAGGAACTGCTTTTCTTCTTCTAGGGCATCGATTATCCTCTAAACAGAAATATTGATTTTTAGTTTTGAACTAACATAAAAATCTGTACACTTGAATGCCTAATAACTTAAAACTTTTAATTCAAAATAATAATCTAAGAGAACAATAAATCAGTATGTTCCATCACTTCAAAAATCAGGACAAATCAGCTCTACGACCTCCCCAAGTACAATCTGAAATACATCGTTACTGAAGCAGAGTTTTAGGCTAAGATTTCATTTTATGCCTTACTAAGCTAGTTAAATACTTCAGTAAAACCAATTCAGATGCCCCGTACAGAAGTAATCAAGTATACATAGCAAGGAAAATACACTTCTTTATAAATGTGACTCATTTTGTTATTTTAAGAGCATAGATGTAGATGCTTAAATCATACTTGAGATCAGGAATTTCGGCAATTGCTTTGTCATGAGAACCTGGCCTATTTCTCTTTATCAGTACTTTCAGTTCCACAGACACGTGAGTCCAAATCAGGTTTTGGATTCTAGCATCTGGAGATATTCATAGCCCCTAGAAGGTGAAGGACGAATCTCCAGCAGTGCCTTCAAGCCAAGTTTTCTACAATATTTGAACACCTACTTTGTAGTCCACCCAGCTTTGTCCTAACTGCTACTCAGAAGATACACAAGGGATTGCTCATTTTCATCTCGATAACTAAATTTAACTCTGTCCCTTCACAGGTGTGTGTGTGTGTTTATAGGAGGAATGTGGTTTATATGACACTTGCAAATGACTTGAGAGCAGCAGCACTGATGAGGTAGTAGGTAAGGCCCACCCACCTTTCTTTAACAAGTTTTGGAAATAGAGAAAGGGACCTACGAGCAGAAAAATACCGAAGTCCAAAATTATCTAAATTTGAACATACTCTGAAATACTAAATGGAAGATTAAATACTATATAACTGTAGACAACAGAAAAAGCAATGAAGACTTATGCAACGGAACATTAAGATTTGATTTAGACCGAGACAACTGACTCTCGTGCTCTTGAAAAGAACATTGCAGAGAGCAAGCGCTTTAATCACTGGTGTTGCCTCTCACATCAAGGGCAAATTGCCATCCTCCAGAAAACAAGCCCTCCCCTGATAATTGAAAGGAGCTTGTTCAGTACAGACTCAGAACTAGAAGTATCAGTAGTAGCTGTTCAGTGCAGTCCTTAATGGTTTCCTCACTGTGGATAGAATCTACTAACCCGGATCAATCCTCCTCAGCCAGCAGACTGATGCTAACCAAAATGCTATAGATTACAGTTTGTTCTGGGGGCTGGGACGACAGAAATTAAATCTCGGCAAAGGTCTGATTCTGTTTTGTTCACATCACTCTGCGCTATGCGAGGACACTGAACTGTCACTTACAGAGCAAAATCTCATGCACATGTACAACACTGAACAGGAACTCATGACAGCGTATTTTAGATTGCATCCTAACAAATGCTTTGCAATACAAACTGGAAAATCAAGACACCGATAGTCTAGTTTTTAAAAATTCAAAATACGTCATTTATATGCAGCAAGTGTTCAAGTATCAAGCATAAAAATGAAGATAAAGCAGGGGACTTCCCAGACTGGTTAATGCCAGTATGATAAGCTAGGCAGAAGTAAGGTTTAAGAACTAAGAATATAAAATGCCGGCATTTCAAACATTAATGGGGGGGGGGTTTACATAAAAGTAAGAAGAAAGCTTTATGAAGGAAACTGCCTGTATCTTCATATACATCTGGGTATATCTCTCTCTCTAACACATGTTAATCGATTACTTCATTTGCAGCTGTTGTTAAATGATTACCTTGATGTTTTCTTTGACATGACAAACCTTGCCTACAGTCTTCAGTGTACCTAAACCTCCCTTTTCATGGCAGAAGACAAATCACATCTGCGTTATCTGAAAAAGCACCATCACCCATCCAACCACCTCTTCCAGACTACAGTGCAGGTAAAATCCTGTATGGTCACGTACAGCGGCAAGCAGAACCGCTGACCTTGAACAGGATCGTTGCCTCGGAGCCGCTAAAGAACTGACACAATGGAAAAATCCCAAGATGAGAAAGGAAGAAAAGTGCCAGGCCCTGGTTTTAAAAGGAAAAGGCTATCAAGCAAGAACGGACAGGGTGTTGACAGAACCACAGGACTCACCAAAAGGAGCAAAAGACAAGAAAGACTGGATCTCTATGGGACAACCCCTAAAGGTGATTAAGAGCTCCGATACAAAATATGAAGTGATTCAGGTGTTTGTTGCCCCCCCCCAGTTAAACACAGAGACTAACCTATACATGTGCATGCATATGTTAAAAAAAGCTTCACAACGCACAGGTCTTGCTGCAGTCCCAGTACAATCTATACAGGGAATCTGTGCACTGGAGTACAGAGCATGTGGAGCTCTGAAAGGCTGGGGATATTCACGCCTGTCTGAAGACATAGGAGCTTCACTCCCTCACCCCCAAGTTCTGTAGTCTGGGTTTGCAAAGCCACCTAGATACTACCCACCGGATTTGGAGAGCACTCAGGATCCCAAAGTCTGAGTTAATGGTTACCATAAGGGGCTACATAACTCAGCCAGCTGGGCAATAGTTCCGAAGGAATTCATTCCAACAGGAGCAGACACTGTATAGACGGGATGGCAGCCAGCCAGTCACCTAGCCCTCCAGTCACCGATGCTTAAACATAATGCAGAGGACAAGTGGTCTTAAGTCCTGTTTCCAGGAACGCCAAAAAGTACATAAACCACTTGGGCAAACTTCAGGAGATTGCGAGTCGACAAACTTCCATTTTGCAAAAGGTAACCTGTATTACTGCAGCTGCGTTTGCTTCGCAGAGGACCTTCTTGGAAAGACTTGTTTCTCAACCACATCAGTCCCATGCCTTCCCCCCATCAAATCCCAGTGACGTCCTGCTAGAACTGAATAACTGCACAGAAGTGATTTTCTCACCCTTCAGATATTCCTTTCCAGGCAGCAGTGGGAAATTTTAGAAGGGCAGCAGGGGGAAAAGAATTTACTCGGGTTGTCCAAGCTGCACCTACTCAGGGAACAGAGAGAGGATTCCAGGCTCCAGCCCTTTCCATCTGGTACTATTTACCGAGCCCATAGCTCATTCAGTGGCTCAGCAGGGGAGGAACTGACACTCTGCACTTAGCTGGCTAGAAACCGGTACACACAAAAAATTGCACACAGCATATTGATATGGTATGTTCATTTGACAAGATGTTTTCTTCTTCTCTGGACCTCACAATACTGACCCAAGAACCGATCCTAAACGCACCGTACTAGTGAAAAATATCTGCCTCGTTTCAAAGCAGCAGGATGAGCCATGGCCATTTTTACATCCAAAAAAATACAGGGCCTTCTCAAATCACTGAGAGTTTTTGCCTAAGTGTTGTCACAGCACACAGCTAAAATTATGGAAGTTAAGAGACCTACTGAGTTCATCCCTTGAGCACCCAGGACCAGTGAAAATTTTCCAAACAAAGTATGATTTACAGCTTGCCTGGTTCAGCTAAATTAAAATTCCAAATAGATATTTCTATTTAACATTGCTGAAAGCCTTGGTGAGGATAAGGACAGTGCAGGAGGCAAAGATGGACATATAAGGCAACTGGATGATATATGGAAAATATGAATAAATCTAATTGCCATTGCAGCTGCAATGAACAATAATCACTTGACTTAAATCTGTACATACATATCATTTCTATGTGACACTTTACAATAAATAAGCATGGAACAGATGCTCTTTAAAGAGTAGTTTAAAATCCATGCTGAACATACTTTAACCAATAAAAGGAATAATGAGGGAGGAAAAAAAAACGCTTTGATCGTAAGAACAAAACCTGAAACAGCTGCTTCTACACATTCTATAATTTTTCTTCCTGGATGTGAGCAAAAGATGTTTTATTTCTCATGTACAGTAGACTGGCCACCAGAAAAGGCTTTTCTCATTAGAAACCAAACACTTTACATACGAAACTGTTCAGTAGATACAAACTTTATGATATAATTTTCACCAGAATTTAAATATTATCTGGATATATATTCAAAGATAAGACAGCTCATATATGTTTTCAAGTTGTCTGTCAAAGCACTTTTTTCCTCTTGTATTACTAAGATTTGAAGCTATTGTTGCTGCAAAATCCAAAGCATGCCAAATGCTTGTGAGAATAAAACAGAAGTTTGTTACATTGGTATCAAAATAATGATCCATTTTTGAGTACTGAATCAGGACAATTCAAGGGCATGCGTTGATTTTGATTATCTGACTTCTACAACGGGTTGCTCTGTCTCCACTTGCTGTTCTCGACATAATTCTTTAAAAATCCACTGGTATAAAAGCACCTTGCCGAGTTGAAAGAAAGAGTTCGGTATCTGAACACACCCGTTCTAAGTGGCTTTAGAAGAAAAACTTGTAGCATGGATAGTAAGCTATACAAAATGCTCTGATTAAAATAACACCATATTTAAAGGTTTTCAATTTGAGCAGTGATGATTGAAGATCAATGCAATTTTCATTAGAAATGCCTAATAACAAACATAGCAAGGAGGACGTATTTTGGAAATCAAAGTAACTTTAAATATTAGTAGGCTTATGTACATTTAATGAACTTATACACCTTAAAAAACAGGGGGAAAAATGAAGAGGGTTTTTTTTATTTCTTCCTTACATTTTCACCTGGCTTTGACTGATGGATAGGTTCAATTAATGAGATATTAACATACAACATCTTCCTCTAAAGCTTTGGAAATGTTTACATACATGACTGGAAGAATGAATTGTCCTATCAAAAATGGAAAAAAAAAAGTTATTTCAAAGTTAAAAGCCTTTCTGATTACTTCTTACATACCTAATCTGCTTCAGTTCACAGCATCTGCAAACTATGCAACTTGCAAACAATCTAGCGATGTACAAAACCCAGACACCCACGCAGCAACAGGTCCCAGGCCTTTCCCAACCGCCAGCATCTCCATAATCTGCCAGGGCTGTTGGACACAATGGGATCATTCGCACACGGGGTTCAGACAAACACCGAGCTCCAGCAGAGTGTTAATAAAAGGTCTAACAATGAACAAAAGAAATGTTGCCCTCAGGAAATCGATCGATGGTCTGGATGATTTAATATGTGCTCTCCACTCTAAATTTGACAAACTGATATTTTGCTGTTCTAGCAGTTGCTGATCTGTTCACACGCACAGGGTAATCATACATCCTTATGCCAAACGTTATTCTGACAGCAAGCAAATCCTCAGCTACAGATGCTAAAACCTTCTGTTTAACAACACCGAACATCCACCTTGAACAGATACCAGTCACCTACATTGTTAAAGTTTTATTTCAAAAAATTCCTGCCCTGCTCACTGCCTGTAGCGCAGCAACGAGTCCTCCTGCCTTTAAACAACTAAAAGTTCTCTTGGCTACGCTGGGGCCCACAAGTTTTTCTCCAGGCACACAGGAGCTGGGAGAAAATTCAGATTCTTTCTCTGATCACGACAGGTCAACCTCAAGTCTCGGGTGGGAAGGGAAGCTTCGTGTCCCCCCGCACAGAGACTCGGTTCGTCTGCTCCCAGGGCCCGCTCCGTGTCCCATGTGCTCACGCCAACCCAAGCAGGAGCCCTGGCAAGCCCCCGGCGCCAGCTCGGTGCTCTTGGGCACTTGCCGAGGGCGGGTTGGGAAGGGAGCACCTGTCACCCGGAGGATGTCCTCAGGGTCACCGTCTCCCTTTTCATCCCCACCTTTCGCACCCAGTTCTTCCCAAACGGAGCAGTGGGGGTCTCAAAGGGACTCCCTGCCCCACCCAGAGACTCTGGCTGGGCCACCTCCTCTTCCAGCCTGGGGAAAGCCCACTGCAGGGTGGGCAAAGCAGGGCGAGGAAGCCCTGGCCCACGCAGAGTCAGAGGGAGCCTTCAGAGGGTTTCTGGCACTTCCCGCTGGAGAGGGAGCAGGAGGGATGGGAGTTAAGTCTACGGGAGCGGAATGCCAGGGTCATGGGAAATCTGGCTCGCGTCTCACGCTGGGCCAAAACCGAAGGGGAAAAAACGAGCGGGAGGGCGGAA
>NW_009622988.1:0-915 GCF_000690535.1 Cariama cristata
GGGGAGCTGCGCCGCCCCTTTGTCCCCTCAGCTGGCCCTTAGCCTCTTCAGGTGGAGCTGGGGCCTCCTGCTGCTCCCCGGCCTGGCCGCTCCACTGTGCTCAGGAATTATTAATTCCCTTCAGCACCCACACCTTTTGTGCGTGGGGACAGTATATATGCAGTGCTTTTTACTTAGAACATATTTGCATTAGTGTGGGGGATCTTCATGCATGCATACAGTCCATGGATGTATTTCTGTGACATACGTAAGCAGTGCATGCCTTCGTTCACCTGCATGTCATGGTATCTGGATAGCCTCTGGTATGTTCCTTCTGTGCCTTTTTGCGATCTAGCGTAACACATGTGAGTGGTGTTTATTCTTGCAGATAGTTACAGATAGTTTAGTACACCCTTATTTGTGTATAGCTCTTCCGGGGTAATTAAATAGTGAATAGTCGCACCTTTAATTTGCATGCATTTCTCTCTGGATATCTCTCTAAAGAAAGTAACAGTCATTTTGATCCATGTGGTTTTTGTTTTTATAAGACAAAAGAGTAGGAGGAACACTCGGTTAATATAGTTCTTAAATTATGGTTTATTTCTATTTCAGTCTTCAGATGCGACAGTTTCTCTTACAGCTTTTTTTTTTTGGTCTGTGTCTGTATCCTTCAGGTTTTAGATGCAACCTTAAACAAAAATAGTCCTGCATTTTTGTCCATTGACCATTGTTGAACAGATTCAACAAGTGGACTTTGTCTTTCCACAGTTGAGCATTACTGTGCTGCAGTGACTGTGTTTGGGTGTCTTGACAGGTGTCCGGGGCCTTTTGCACTAGTCCTGTCGCAAAGAAACACCGTGGAAGTGCACATCAGGAAGGAGCTGTTTGATTCATCTCTTAAGCTTCAAAATCCTTTTGTGGGAGGAGGCTAGGGAA
>NW_009622988.1:938-17171 GCF_000690535.1 Cariama cristata
CTGAGATGAGTGAGCACCTCTTACCTCTCCGAGCTATTGTTCTAGACTACAGCGAGGTCTGTTCCCTGGGGAGAAGAGCGGGTGGGCGAGAACACCCACGGAGATGAATAAGCATCTCCAGCTCCTCAAAGCCGTTGTTCTAAGCTGTGGTCAGGTCTGCTCCTGTTTACCTGGGAATAGCTCCTTGAGGTGAATGGACAATTCACAAACACTAATAATCCTTTCTTTATAAAGATCTACCTCTACCTGCTCTGTCATTCATATGCATATTTGGATTGCCTTGAAGTTGGGTAATTACAGAACCACAGAATAATCGGGGTGCAGTTTCACAACCTTACTTTTCTAAGCCAGTCTATCTGGCCTGATGGCTGCCTTGATTCTGTGCTGTCTCATCCCCAGCTGTGGGTTTTTTTCCCCAACCTCCATTCCCTGTGCTGTGTTGGGGACTTGTCATACCCTCCATTCAGGTCTTCGAAGTCCATTAAGTTATCAAAGTCATCTTTTTGAGGTCTGGTTCGTTTTTTAAGTAACAGACCAGGGGGGAGTGGGTCAGTGGCAGCCAGAGGGTAACGTGGCTTAGGCTGACCTCGGATCTTGGTCTGTCTCTGTGCTTCTAATGGAAATGCGTGTTTCTATGCCTCTCTTGCCTCGGTGCCACCCAACTGTTGCTTTTGCTTTCTTGTTGGATTAGTTTTCACCTGGGTTAGATCCCTGGTATTGGTTTGTCCTGCTCTTGCACAATAGTTAATGTTGGCACAAGAAGCAGGAGTGTGGGAGAAGAGGAAAGGGCAAGATTGTCCCATTCAGAAAAAATGCGAATTCGGAGTGGTTTCATTGATTATGAAACCAAACTGTCAATTGTGTCAGTGTAACTGGAGGTGCACAGTTAATTAATCATTGACGTGATCTTCCTTAATTTTTGTGAAGCTGTCCTAACCCTTCCAGGTGTCCTGTTTCTCATCATCACATGGTTGTATGATCTTAATTTTGGGGTGGGAAGAAGTCAGCTGACATTCTTGCTGATGGTAGCCTCTAGGGAAACTCTGCCCTTAGATATGACTGTATTTGTGTTTTAAGGTTAGAAAGCCTAACAATCACTTGTTTGCCTGGTTTTGCAATCAAATCATGAATGATCTGTAAAAGTTCACGGTTTACTTGACACTTAGCCTGTAGGTAGTGCCTGACAATATCTAATCTTTGTGAGAGCAGTGCTGATTTCAGTCTTTAATACAAAGCTGGTGCTTAGGCTTTGGAGAGCGCTGTTTCTCCCAGGGTGTCTGAGTCAAAAGACTTGAACTTCTGGAGGCACAGAGGTGCACCCAGGTTGCAGCTCTCTCTTAAGGAGCCGGAGTCGTGGCCCCTTCCTATTGTGAGGGAAGGCTCCCTCTCCAACTGGCATGACTCGGGAAGAGGAATTTGAAGGGAGTGGGTATATCTGCTCCAAATAACTCTTCACTTAACTTCTGTCATGTAAGAAAATGACCCTGGGTCACTGGGGGAAGGACCACACTTGTAAGTTCTTGTATTGCTTGGGAAACCCTTCATTTCTTAGTCTTTTTGCACTAAGAATAATTGAGAAAAAAACTGTTTTCAAAATTACGTTATCTCTTCAGTTTGCCGTTTTGTGTTGTCATGTAGTAGTTCCAGCAAGTCACTGCTGTAAAGAAATTGTTTCTTATATTTTGGCTGGTTTTAATATATTTTACCTAGTTTCAAAAGATGAGAAAAATCATATTATGCAATCAACTGCGGAAAGTGCTTCATAAGCACATTGTGGAGAAACTGGTTATCTAACTTCAGAAGTAGATTAGATTTCAAATGTAGGTTGAGGTGTTACAGTGTATGTTGTGCCACTGATAGGTTTTCGTACTTAGTATTTTTAAAATATTTGTGTTTATGGGAATGCTCAAGGTAAGGTGCAACACAGTGAAAACAAGTACTTACAAGTTTTTAAAAATCAGCTAAGTCGCTACTTTAGCAAGAGTTAATGTGTAGAAGAGGAGCTGACAATAAATGGGACACTTGAAAAACATTTAAATTGATATAATTCATTCTTTTAACTGAGCGGGGAAAGTATTTCTCACAACCAGTATCCTAAGAGGGAAGAGCAGAGTCAATACCGTATCAGTGTTGTGATCCTGAAAGGGAAAATATCCCTCCTGCTGCTGCTCAAACTCCCCTTCCCGCAAGGAAAATGAGCCCTTTGGTATTCCCCAGGGCCTGCAGCCCCTGCGCTGTCGTACATGGCATAGAGCGTTCTTTATGCGGAGATCTTGAACAGAGCTGCTCCTGTGCTCCACTCCCAACGGTTTTAATTGGTAGAACTGACGTTCAGAGTACTAGTGCAGAAATAATACTTGTAGCTGCTTGTGTTTTTAAGTAGTATGTCATATACTTTCGATGTGTTGGATGAAAATGTACTGCTACAACCTCCTACAGCTCTGTCAATATTGTTGAAACGATTGGAAGCTCAGCGGTGGAAAATTTCAGAAAAATGAGTGGGTTTTATATACTAACCCTCATTAAAAGCAAAATTGTCCCTGTTAGCAATAGGAGTTTAGCTCTCCTGGTATTCGTCATTTGAAAAGCTGTAATATAGATGTACTTTCAGTTTTGTTTAGTTTTGCTCTGATTCAGTCAAGCATGTTTTAGCAGAAGTCAAAATCACTTGCTGAGCCAGGTCTGTTCTCGTGCTAACCAGGATGTAGCAAGAGAAAGCAGGCTGGGGTGGGTGAGACCAGAGCAGTTGCCTGCTTCTTATGTTGGAAGTGATTATTCTGCTTAATGCAGATAATGGGTCACAGCTCCAGTACTCAGTATAAAATATTTAATGAGCAAGTGCCTGTTTTCTGGGGTGCTTGTGTACTTTCTCTGCTTGTCGAAGTTTTCATCTTGTCTACACTGGCAGCTGAATTCTGCCCGTGAAGAAGGCAAAGGACATGATGTTTGAAAGCTAAAGACAGCATCATGTCAGAACCCAAGAGGGTGTTTTTATGGAATGAGATTTGAGTAGCTCTGATCTTAAAATTCTGTGTAGTGAACAGGACATGAGTGGGGATTGTCTGCATAGTTTCAAGCCTAGACAGAGATGGGCCATACCAGTAACAGAAGCCTCAGCAGTTGTAAGCTAGAACTGTGCGGTATCTTAACCTGTATTTAGGGCTGGAGGGATGCACTCTGTCTGTCCAAAACCTGTAGTGTCATTGGAATTAGGTGAAATTTCTTAAGTTTCTTGCTGCATCTGTATTGCTTATAATATGGTTTCAGCTTCATCTCCCAGCAGAAGAAAGCAAATGATACCAAGCTTGACTGTGAAATACAAAAAAAAAAATTAATGGCAGCCTCATACATTGTGTATTGACCGATCAGTAGCCTGGCCGTCATCTAAACAAAACAGAACTTCAGACTCGCATCGCTAGTACTAAAGCAGGTTAACCTTGCAGGAGTGGGGCAGTGCAGCTGTACTTTAAAAGGAGTCGTCATTACTATATCCAGAAATCCCCCCCCGCAGCAAAGCTTTGCAGGTCCCGGATGGATGGTCCTGTTTCTTTCTTGATTTCTAGCAGCGGTGGAGCTTCTGTGCTTCGTTGCATGGGAAACTATAATGCTGCCTCTCTTTTCCCAAAGCTAGCTTATCCGATTGTCTCCTCCCTTCCCCAGCATTTGCGTAGAAATAAATTACCAGCTAGAAAAGGATCCATACAGAAAATCCCCTACAGCCACTTTCCAGTAAAAATCTTTGAAATACGACTAAATTTTGTTACTGCGATGCCTCGTCTTAACTATTTGTTTACACAGAGATATTCAACCAGTCAGTTGAATCAGTTTTAAAACTGATTTAAGTAAACTGTTGCAAATATCTTTTACGTGTCTATTTACAGGTTTAAAACAAGTAAGTTCTATTTTGCTGGAAACTCTTCTGGCCGGTTTTATTTAAGCATGCTTAAGTTGTATGTGTTTGGCTATACAATTTAGCTAGAGTGTGATTTTTAAATTGGCATAGCTTTGCATTTTGTACCAATTCTCATTTATACTGTATATCTCCCTGCCAAGAAACCTGCTTCCACTCTACAGATAGACTCACTACATTCTTTTATTCCCCACTGTAATGTGAATGAAGTAAAATTATGCTGGAGATGTCTATGTTAGGGTAATTAAGCTCGATTACAGATTTCCTTTTTAAAACTTTTCAAAAAAGGTCATAAATCAAAAAACAGAATATGAACCTTGGCTACTACTTGAAATTTTCATGGTTTGAAGAAAAACGGGGCAGGGGGCGGGGGGAAGGAATTAAAAAAATCCTGTTGGCAGTCTTCCATCTAGATTGTGGGTTTTTTTAAGCTTCTTCTTGTAAGAAATTTTAGACAGTTACTGTCTAAAAAGTACATCTTTCTTCTTTCATCAATTACAGTGATCCTGGCTGTTGCCAGATGGAAGGTAAACTAGCGTGAGCCAGGTTTTGTATGTAAAGTTAGTGTTTGTCGAGAGCTCTCGGGGATATTACAGTAGACACAAAACACATGCTTATGGTGATGAAGCTCCAACGTTTGGCAGTTACAGCAGGATATATTCACTGTCTAGGAGTACCTGCGATGGTTCTCCCCAGGAAAGATGGATGTTGTCTGTTGGGAAAATCCCTCTGACTGTAATGAGGAGAAAAAGCAGAGAGTAAGAATGTAACATAGATAGGAGTAAGTCTGAGTGGTGGTCTGTCTGAGAAATACCAGGGGCCCCCACTTTATTCAGTGCCTTCTCCCTGCTCTGGTGTGTTTCTCGGATACTGGGCAGTTGAACTGATCCTTCTTTGTGGCAGTCGAGCTTGGAGCAGCTTTTTGGGGCTGAAGCCAGTATTCCTGTGTTTAAAGTGAGTACCGAGACAAGAATGGTGCTGACTGCTCCAAGTGTCCTCTAGTGTATCAACAAACAGATGAATAGCCTTTCAGAGCCGCTGGGCTTACTCTCTCGGCAGCAAAAGTACATTATCAGAACCCTTATGTTTGCAATTACATATCACAAAAAATCTCAGGTATTTTTTGTGATATCGTGGGCCCTATTCTAGTGGGGTTAAAGAAAGGTAACATTTTTTTGACTGCGAATTGTAGAAAACCTTAAACTTCCTTTTTATTGCTGCACAGAAAATCTGTCTGGTCTCTTGACCTGTAGCTTACTTCCTTTGTTCTTTGCTAAGCGTAGGCTTGCTAATTATTCTTATTTGTTTCATTTGCTAGTCAACGCCTACAATAACAGTGGTTTCACGTTTGTTCCACTGTACCCCATTCAACACACTGGAATTGTAACACTCTCATAATCTCTGCTAGAACCATCTAATATTTAAACTATATTACTATCATAATTTCACTATTTGACCAAAAAACATGTATTTGCACAAGAGTAATGCATACACTGTAATGCACATTTGACAAGCCAAGGAAGATTGGATGTTACAGCAGGGAATGTATCCATTGTAATCAGAAGAAAAGGGCACGGGGATTACTCCTGGGTAAACAGACCGTCTCTGCTTTATGCTTGCTTTCTGTCTGGGAGGAGACATTCCTAACTGCCAAATAAATTCCGTAATCAATGATAGAGTTTAAATTGAGTTGCTGTAGGTGATATTCCAGAGCTACTGCAGGGAAAATATGATAAATCTTCCAGAATTTATCTACTAGAAAAATTTACCACAGCAAGAAATATTTGGTGTCCTAAGCATGAGTGTAGGGTGCAGAAATATTCTGATGTGCCAAATATTGATTGGCTTAATCTTGTCTTCAGCATGGCTAACTATTATTGTCTTAAACTGACTATTTGCAGCTTATTTAAGTTGTAGAACCGATATAGTTGAATGGATGAAAATACCATTGTGTTGCTCCTTGAATGCCTTGCCGGATTCTTACAGTATCGCCACTATTAAGTAATCTGAGGCAGTATCTGTGCAGTTGGTATTTAGAAGCATTAATACTAAAAAAGTTTTAAAATACCAGTAATACTGTTAATTGCTGTGATTCTACCCCAGTACATATGCTGCAGAGATTTGATACGGTGGATATAAGCATAACCAATTTACTTAGAAGTAGTTGCTTGTAATTATGACAGCAACCGTATGTGATTTCTAGCAACTGGACGTCAGTTTGTCCATTGGAACGGGTATTAGCCTGCAGTAACATGCAGGTGAGAGTCACCCTTCTACCGCCCTGAAGATGGGTCTTTGATTCTTGTTTAAACAAGTAAACCTCTGTAAACAGAGCACAGCTCAAGTCATCTTTGTCTAACGAAAAGAGCAGGCTATATAAAACAACTGTTGACCTCGATGGGCCACGTTTGTTTTCCAGAGTATTTGGAGATGTGTGACAACGTGCACGTCTGTAACAGGAGTCATGTTGTTTTTCCCAAAGTTGTTATCTCAGAGTTGGCATTACCAGCAATTTGTACCTGCTCTTCTAACTAGGACAGCAGTGGCATTTCTGCAATCTAGCATCTTGTACTTTGTAATAGATTCATTTCATACCTCTGCTTTCCCAACTGTGGCACCATTGTCTTTGCTGAATGCCTTTCCTGTTTCTTTCTTTCACATTAATTGTGACAAGAAGTGACAGAACTGATTAGTGTTTTATTAAGTTGCTGCAGTTAAACAAAAAAATCTTCAAGAGCTTACATATACTAAATCAAGAGAGATACTGTATTTTTCCTTGGCTCACAGGTGATAGGTTAATCTTAGAACAAGAATGGCTAGAATTTAGATGAGATTCAGTTAGAAAGGTTTTGAAATCCCCGTGGGTGAGCGGTTATCGTCTGTCTTGGTTCCTGAAATGCTCTTGTACAGTTCTTTAGTGTACTTCTTCCCTAACTATACCTCTCTGAATAATACATGGTTTAAAATGTCATTTTTAACTATGTGTAAAGCTTACTGTGCAAAACCTGAAGTGAAAGCTTAATAAAACTCATTTTTAAAAGTAATTTACTGACATCAATACTGTTTACTAAAAATAGACACAGTAGTTTGGACTAATTTTAAGAAATAGAGATACCTTTTGAAAGATTCTCACTTGCAGAACACTACAATATTATTACATATTGATACATGTTTGTCTTTCTTATTTTTGGTAGAAAATGATGCACCCTGTTGCCAGCAGTAATGCAGCTTTCTGTGGGACTGGCAAGAGTTCTTGCCTTAACGAAGACAATGTGAGATCTGCCGATCAGTTTGACTTGTACGCCACGCAGCAAAGTAAATACAGCCACGCAGTCAGCCACAAACCAATTGCGTGCCAGAGACAAGATGCGTTGAACGAATCGCACTTGCAGACCACAAGTGGCAGGAATATAGAGACAAAAGACGAACTAAAGAAAAAGAAAAACCTCAACCGATCTGGTAAACGTGGAAGGCCATCAGGGACCACAAAATCAGCAGGGTACCGAACCAGTACAGGTCGACCCCTGGGGACCACCAAAGCAGCTGGATTTAAGACAAGTCCAGGCAGACCCTTGGGTACAACTAAAGCAGCAGGATACAAAGTCAGCCCAGGCAGACCTCCAGGTAGCATTAAAGCTCTATCACGGCTTGCAAATCTAAGTTATACGTGTGGCAGTGCAGCTTTTCCCTATCCTATGGTGCATAACAGAGGAGTACATGCTGCTGGTGAAACTAGTAGCAAAATCAAACAGCCTAATGAATGAAAGGAGGGAATTAGTAACTCCTTACTAATCTGCTTTACTCTGAATTTTGGCATGTTTCTTGCATTTTGTTGTAGTGTTTGCCTAAGTCTGAGTTTCTATATTTTATTTTTATTCAAATAATGCCATAGCCTACGGGTGCAGTTCAGTGACTTTTAAAGTAATGTTGAGAAGGCACTGGTTTAAAGGTTTTTTTGTTGGTTTTAAATCATGATTTATAAGAAAGTCTGAAGTCACGCATTATGCCTTGGTGTCGATACTTATGTCCATGCCCCTAGTTTTACATTCAGTTTCTGGTAAATCTAGTTGTGTGGTTATGCATTAAATAACTGAAATAAGGAGGACAGAATTAGCTGGCTGTTGGTTCATGGTGTGGCCTATCCCACAATAAGGAACTTAGCCAGATGAGTTCTTACTTGATAAGAAAAGTTAATAAAGAAAGCAGCAAGCTACATTTTCCATTTCTTCAGGAGCTTCTACAGACCTCAAATAGATCCTTAAAAAACTTAAAAAACAAACAAATAAAAAAACCCAACCTTTTTTTAAAGTGCTGAGTTCAGGTGGCTTTTGTTTTTGGAGTTGTAGCATTAAGTCAATTTCAACTAATTCTCCAAAAATATTTTTGAAACTATCAAAGAAAACTGAGCATTTGTACAGCACGTTACAGCTTCACAGCGCCTTATTAATACAAGCTAGTTTGCCTTTAGGTGATAGCTGTTCTTTTAGTTATACTGTTACAGGATTCTGCTGTGTAATTTTGAAATGCCTAATAGTACATATACCAAACCACAAATAATTCTTTGAAATATTTTATAAGAAATTAAGTACTGTTCATTCTAGTTATGCACTTGGTTAATGTTAAACAGTATGTTATTAAATCTGTAAATAGCTATTTACACTGTTTTTTGCCTTTAAAATCTGTGCTTAGGTGGCGACAGTTTAATAACTTTTAAAGTATTAATCTATAATGTTTACAAATTAAACTTTTTAAATAGACACTGTTGCCAAGTTTTCAGACTTAGTTTTGCCAGATATTCCTGGAAATACAGTTATTTCGTTGTTTGACACTTACACTATATTTAAGTTATGGAAGCTTATATATCTACCAAAGGACACCATTTTCATGATTTATAAAAGCAAACTGTATTGCTGATGCAAACAGGATGCAGTTTACTGCACTGCTAGACCCCAGATAAAAAGTAATTCATCTATGCATGCAAGCTGAAAAAAAATGTTGTTGGTTAACTATAAATACCTTTCTTGACTCAAACTAAAACCTTCCCTCCTTCCAAAAGAAATGTTCCATTTTTCAACTGGGTGTGTTTAATTTTTTTTAAGTGTGAGAGAGTGTGTGAGTGTGTGTGTAAAATGCTTTAATCTAGACTTCAAAAAAATCAGTCCTCAATGTTGCATATTGTTTGTTCTAAATTTATCTTACTGGAATTAAAGCTTTTTTTTTTTTCTTTTCATCTGGAAGAAAGTTTACGTTCAAGTTGGTTCACGTATGATAAATTTGTAGCTTCAAATATCTGGGGAGGGTGAATATATAGAGTTTGCAGATTTGGGGGAGCATAAAAATTTGGGTTAATTGAGCCTGTGCTGAATGAGTAATGATGCTGATAATTTTTGTTAACATAAATGCTATTCTGGCCTGCTGTCATTTTGATGAGACCTCTTGATTTCAGTGATGACAACTTAAGAAACAGATGTCATGTTTCATACCTTTTTTATCAGGAAAAAAGCAGCAAGCCTTCAGGTGTTCCAGTGATGCCTAACACATATTGAGCTGGACTTTATGCTGTACTTTACAATAGGTGTGTTGAATTGTTTTGGGGGAACTGTGTATGCACTGGCAACTAAGACAATGAACCTCAACTATACTGGATGGCTCCTTAGGCGATAGATGAACTAATGGCAGCTAAACTGCTACTAAAAAATAGTTTCTTCATGCTGAAGCTATGAAATCCAGTTATACGTTCTGTTCCTCACCAAACTCGCAAGTCTGAAATTTAGCAGTCTTTCTCAGAACGATGTAACTTCTGACACACGCGAAACGCTAACGTGAGTTAATTCACCCTCAGGATCTGTGTTGTATTGGCTGTTTTTAATCTGATGATTTTTCAACAAAAGACTGCTTTAAGTTCTTTCCTGAACTCAGCTGGGAAAGTAGTCCTCGTCGGCTGAATGTAGTAACCAGGAGTGTCACACCTCGCTGGCAAGGAACATGTTGCATGTCACCACTGTACCTTGGAGAAACTCCACTTCTTACCTCCTCCTCTCTATCCTGTTTGCTCCTCTTTCGTTTCTCACTTGTGCATCTACTCAATGGTGCTGTGCTGTGTGTCAGGAGATAATGCAGATGTATTGCTGTTCTGCTAGTATAATGAATTTTGTATTCAAGTATGCTGATGAAATAATGAAATCATCTAAGCAATTTCTGTTCATTACAGTGTTTATTAATTATATCAGATGGAATATAATCCCAGTAAAACCAATTAACGTCGTCAGTTGTGAAATGATGAGCATAAAGTAGAAAAGCATTCAGAGAGTCTGTAATGGGCTGCTTGGCACTGTAGATTTAGCAAGGAGACCAGAAGCGCACTGCTGGGCGTTTCCTAATTCTGGTTTATTTTATATCTGACTATAGTTTACTGGTGCCATGCAGTGAGGGGAAGCAAAAAGAAGTTACAACATTCAAAGTGAACTAGAAATGCAATTTTCAAATACTTTTGCTTTTCCTATGTGTAATCTGTAGAATACATTGTGCTTTTTTTAACACTTTTCTTTCTGTGAGAAACACTGAAACAGCATGTTAATGCCTAAACTTTATTAGTACCAATGGGAAAACTGGCCTTTTCCCCCCATAGTATGAAAACATTACTTGTAAGGTAAATTGCTTATTTTATATTATATATCATAATTCAGCTATTCATGAGCTAGGATCACTGTTGTGTGTTAACACTGTTCAGAAGATCTACATGTCAAGTTTGGTTTTTAATAATTTCTTTTAATTATCAAGTTTCTAACGTCTTATTTATACATAAATGAAATGTATTAGCTTGCTGTTAATCCTTAATGATGCTATACAAGTTCACTGTTTAATATACATATAGTAACTACTATTCAGTTTCGATTACATTTACTTAAACTTTAAAACCAAATAATTTTGCTACTATAAAGTCTTGCACTGGACGTATTCAAGATGCTAGCACCATATTTTGGCAGAAAAAAAGATCAGATACCATCAGGAGTGGCTGACTTCGATATCAAAGATAGTATTTTTAAAATCAGCAGTTAGCTTTGTCATTAAAGCAATGTTCTTTATATCTTGGATTTAGTTTAAACCAATCAAAATCACTATGTATCAAGAGCTATTAAAGGCTGTTCTGAATGAATATATTTTCATTTTGTCTGAAAGATCTTAAGAGTTCAGTGAGGACACAACCAAGCCTTGTCAGTGAAAAGTGACATATGTGTCTGTGAAAAGAATTACTTGGAACTACAATACACAGAGTAATTCAGATGAGAATTTAACTCCCTCCCCCATTTTTGAAGAGCTTTAAAAGGCAGAGCAATGTGAAGTCATTTGTCCGATGGTTTCATTAGCTGTGACTCTGCTGTTCTTTGTTATATGTATAATAATGTTTCACGCTATCCTTAGAGTTGATAACGGTTGATAACAATCATAAATACTTTGAACTGCAGACTTCATTTCTGACCACAAAAGAAGTTTATTCTTCTCTATTTTAATGCATATATTTTAACACTGCTTAAATATATTTATGACTTTAGTAGAGACTAGACCTTTCTCCTTGTGATTTTTTTTTTTTTACCAATAGAAAAATATGTATTCTGAAATTTGAACCACTTTCTGATACTTTAATCTTTCATCATTTGCTTTTCCACAGGTTTACTTTGGGGAAAACAGTAATCTGTTAAATAACTAGTATCAGCACCCCATCCTCTGCTGTAAAAAGCCTGATTAGATACTGTGTATGTTTTTATGTCCATGAACTCGAGCTACTCGTGTGCAATTATGTGTATGGGAATGGAGTAGTGTTCATGATCTGTATTTACATCATCATATGGATGTATATTTATTAATAAAGTTAATACTTTAAAACCTAACAGTTTTTTCTCTGGGCTTTTAAATTCTGGCTGAAGATGCCTGTTGACAGCATTGCCAGACCAATAGCCTTAGCCTCTCTCTTGTTCACTGTTTGTCCTCCTGACGTCTTAGTCATCGTTAAAGTGACTCGAACTGGCACTGAAATGTTTTTGTTCACCTCGTACAGATTTCACTTAAAATCCAGCAGCTGCTTGTGTTTGTCTCTTGCCTCCCTGAAATACAATTGAATCCGACTGCAATAGACTGAGTGTGTTCATGCCTGTGTGGACTTCAAAATGCACTCAGGATTTGCGAGAGCTGGGAGGCCACGGTATTGCGTGATTTTTAAAATGAATAAATAAGCCCACCCTTTCAGTATACCTTGCTTTCTGAATTTCAATGTGAGATGTGTATTGCATGTTACAGGCAAGTCCCACATATTTCAATTAAGGCAAAAAGCCTGTATGAATTGCAAGGTATCAGAAAACAGAGGAACGTTGCTTATTTTTTAATGAATTGAAAATGCTGCTACAGTAACTTAATTGTTCTCATCCTTTCACTGAAATCTGAGAAGAGAGGAGAAAAAGAGTTATAGCTGTGTACAGCTGCTAACTTTTTTCCTCTGTTGCACATGGAAATCAATTTGAGAGTACTTCTAAACTAAACTTTTCATGGAATGGTGGTCATTATTCGTTATTCTGTGATGACTAAGATGTATTTATCCCTGTATTCTAGCAATATGCCAATTTATCTTTGTTGGTAAGATGTCCTCTGCATGCCATCCAACCCCTCTTTTATTTTTTTTTTTTTCCTCTACTGAAGTTTTTCAGTAACTTCTGGGGAAGATGAGCAGTCCTGCCTACCAGAAGCTGCAATCTAGACTGCTAGGTCTGTGTCCTCCCCTTGCCTCCAGCACCCTCTGTTTTCTCTTCCATGTGCTTTCAAGGCCCTGAATACATCTAGGTTTGAAATGTTTTAAATGTCAGTTGCAGTTATTTTGAAGACTTTTAAGTTGCTTTTACCAGAAAAAGACATCTGATGCTGGGGTTTTTGTGGGGTTTTTGGTTTGGTTTGGTTTGTTGGTTTTTTTCTTCTTGTTGGCTATTCTGGTAATTCTAAATATTTGGCTTTCAAGGTGACTGGATATGTTCAGAACAGAGTTCAACTACAGTCTTCTACATCCTGGTCTAAAAATCAGTTCCTAGATGTGATTCCTTGAGCAAAATGGATTATTTTCTTGGTCGTAATGAAACCTTAAGTATTAGATATTATGTCAGTCATAAGTTTTATCATACAAGAATACAGGCTTTTCAGCTGTATTGGAAGTTGCTTGATGGCTTCCACGGCTGCTGTGTTCTCTGCCATGTAATGAACTGAACGATTAAAGTTGCAACGTAGTCAGTTCCCTTGATACACAGCTGGTGTGGGAGGCCAGTTTATGATTGATTCATGCTGACAGACTAGCAGTGTTGGGGTGTCAGTTAGGCAAGCTGGACATCTTGAAGGAGTCTTTAAGGTGGTTAATAATTTCATTTATGTGTATGATGGGACAGCAAGGCTTGCTTTGGGGCTGGACTGGCATTTTTATGCTTTTGTATCTCCTTGGTGTGATCTCTTAAAGTTGCACAAATAGTACAGTGTCAATTAGTGCTATCGTACCTATTAAATATGCCAGCTCAACAGAGTGTGGTTTTGGACTAGGACAAATTAAGATTGTTCTTGACAGTTAATCATTTAAAGCTGTAGTGCCTAAAAATAAAGGACTGGCTCGCTCCCTCCATTGCATGCTATTTTTATCAGGGCTGTGCCTGTGGCTCTGTGTTTATTGTTTAACATTTAAGAGAGAGGTGTGGCCTAGCCATACAGAATTGGCAGCCCAAAAGCTACTGCATTCTGGAGCTGGCTCTTGCCCAGGTTCCCTGCACGGCCTAGGGATGGCAATGTCTCCTTTTTCCCATCTGTAAAAGTGCGGCAAAAATACTGCCTTATCTTGCAGGGTTGCTGGAAGGAATCGTTCGTTAATAACTTTTAACTACTTTGAAGCTGAAAAATGTTGTGGAATTCTTAAGTGTTGTTTAAATGATCTGAAGCAGATCAATCTTCCTGCCTTTCATGTTGTTTTTTTTTCATACCACAAAAGCTTGTTCTAATTAGTCAAAAAATATCACAGTAACAATTAGTGCAAGTTTGATTACTTAGAGTAGGCATTTGAGATATGCATAATACTAAAATGTGTATTTACTGCTTCAAGTGGTCATATTTTTTAAGAAAAATAATCAGCTGCAGCCACACTGAGAAAAGATTACAAAGTCACACATCC
The DNA here is from genome assembly GCF_000690535.1 of Cariama cristata. Lineage (NCBI taxonomy): Eukaryota > Metazoa > Chordata > Aves > Cariamiformes > Cariamidae > Cariama > Cariama cristata. The sequence continues at coordinate 15,038 of NW_009622988.1, forward strand.
CAAATCCCATGCGACCTCAGCCTGTGCTCCTGACTTGAATGCTTGTCATGTTTCCTTCTATCTCATCTTCACGCTATTGAATACGCAGAATGTTGTAGCTGTGAGGACGTCAGGATTATACATGAGTGGAAGCCTTGGTCTTGCTGAAGGTCCTGGTGTTGCCTCTTTGTCCCGGTCAGTGTCCTCTTTCGCTCCTTCTCTTGCCATGTTGCCTGTGAAGGACCTTGCCCAGTGTGACTGAAATCTGGGGGAGAGAAGTCCAGCTGCAGAAATCCAAGATGCACAAATGACCACCAAGTTTTGGGGTTTATTCATGGGTGCAACAAAAGACTCGTATTTTGCATATCCTGCTCTTTGCTGAATTTCAGATCATTCCCTAGCAAACAGAGCTTTTCTAATGTGTTGAAGATTTTTGAATAGATGCAAAACAATGTATTTTTTTACTAGACTTTTTCCTGAAAACAGACATTTGGCATCAAAAAACAGAAAAATGTAAGCCACTGAAAAGAGTTTTCCAACAAAACTGGCAGACATCCTAAGAAATGTGACTTCTCTGTAACACGTAAGCACTGGGATGGTACGTTTGTTATGAGTTAGGTATGATAAAGCCTGACTGTCATTCTTGGGAGTTAATTTCTGTTACATTAATAGATTACTTATAGTCACTGTAAAAATACAATTTTGCACAAACCTTTTGTGTTATGATAGGAAGGCTGTTATGTTAGGAATAAATCCACAGGAGTGTCTCAGATGGAGGTATGCTGCCAGAAAGCTATCTGTTATTTTAAAGGTTTGGAATATCATCACCTGTGTTTGAGCTCTGACACCATCTGGGGTTGTGGTAGGGGAGATGCTAGACCCTGATGGTACAGAGTCGAGAGCTGGCAACCACATGCAGTCCTTGGCCAGGAGAAGGAAAATTGTTTTCCAGTTGAAAATTCCACTTTGTCCAAAGTCTAACTTCGAAAACGAAAATTTCAAGCAAGAAAATATGTGCTATAAGAAAGGATTTTGTTGGAGTCCATTAGAGAAGTGTCTTCTAGTAAAAGACAAAAATCCCATTTCTGTAATAAAGCTGACACCCATCTTAATTTATATGCATGTACAGCATTTTCCTTGCTTTTTTCCGGTGTGTGCGTATGGTTCATACTCCTAGGTTGTAATTCTCATTTTTTGACAGATGCAAAGTTTTGGCAAAATCTCACTGTGCGGTGCTGGCAGTTTTAAGGAACACCGTAAAAAAGGGGGCATCAGCACTTGAAGTACTATGTTCATTTTCAAAATGTCCCAAATAGTCCTCAAGCTTCACTATTAAGCTGAAAGCAAGCACTCAATCTGTGACAAGAGGAGTATGACTTTATTACCTAAAAATACATACCAGAACATTTATCTTGCCTTTCAGCTTGGGAGCTTTTGTTGATATGCTGATGGACAAGAGCTCATCTTTTCTTTCTAGCTTTAAAAAAATTAGGCTTTTAATTTGCAGGCTTTTACCCTTACCCCAGCCTGGCTGTAGGTTAAAGTTCAGGTTGCATGTGCGAACACATCCCAAACTGAATCTGTGCTTCTCTATAGGGTGGAAGTAGGCAAATACTTTGGCCGACAGATGTGGCTGTTAGGAAGTCCTGATGGCAGCAGGCCCTTAGGGGTGCAATACCGGCTTATAACAAAACATGTTTTTGGAGTGAATGACATGGTGCGTTTGTGTGCCCTCTCAATTACCCTTCAATCATAGCATCCTGTCAAGTTCTCGGGATAACATTTCCCTCCTTGCAAGAATTTTCGACCTGAACTAATTTAAATCAACAGTGAAATGCCTGCCGCTCTCCGGCAGCATCAGCAGGCCGAAACTTAGCCCGTGCCGCGTGTCCTGTTACACCGGATCGTACACGTCCGTGGGCTTGGCGCTGGGCTGCGAAGGCAACACGACGGAATGTGCATCGCTGCCATTCAGTGGGGCCAACGAGAGAAAACATGGTTAAAACCGAACTGATTTGTATTTAATATTGGCAGGGACTGGGACCTGAGCTGAATTCTGTTCTGTTGTCTTGCGCTGCTCTCTGAGCCCTAGCAGGTTTCTGTCCCCTCATTTCAACATCTTCTGGAGCTCGCAGATGAACGCGCCTGCAGCGAT